>NC_064859.1:44868290-44975790 GCF_024139225.1 Suncus etruscus | reverse complement strand
AACCCGAATCTTTTGATTCCTAAGTTTTAAATATTTATATTTAGGATGACTATTGTTATATTGGACTTATTCACTGATATAGTTTCTAGTTGTTTGCTGTTTTTTTTTCTTTTTTCTAAATATCTCTGACTTTTCATTTGTCTACTTTTTGTTGTTGTTGTTGTTGTTGTTTTGGGTCACACCCGGCAGCGCTCAGGGGTTACTTCTGGCTCTAAGATCAGAAATCGCCCCTGGCAGGCACGGGGGACCATATGGGATGCCGGGATTCCAACCGCCATCCTTCTGCTTGGAAGACAGGCACATTTCCTCCAGACTATCTCTCCGGCCCCAACATTTGTCTACTTTTTAAATTTTTGTTTATTTTTGTATGGTATCGGAGAATTTTATTTTGTAGATAACTAAATATTTTAATCAAAACATTCATAACTAAAAAACCAAACATTTTAAGCAATATTAATTTATCTTTTACTATAATATGTTATTTATATTTTTATTTTATTTATTAATCTCATTTACTTAAACATCTTGATTACAAAGTTGTTAATAATTGAAGCTTAGTCTTATTATGTACACCACCCTGCACCTATGAACGTTTCCCACTAAAAATGTCTTCAGTTCCCATCCCTCGCCCCTGCCTGCTTTAAGGACAGGCATTTTGCTCCTTTCTCTTTTTTTCTTTCTCTCTTTCCCACTCTCTCTCCCTCTTATTTTTTCCCTTTTTAGACGCTGTGGTTTGCACTATTGTTAATGAAGGGATACTGTGCATGTCACTTTTTTATCCATCCAATACACAGATTTTGTCCCAAGTGATCACTTCCAATTATTATTATTATCATAGTGGTCCCTTCTTTACCCTAACTGTGATGTTCCACCATTTGTAGAAAGCTTCCTAACATTTACTTGTCTTTCTGACCCTCCTGTCTATTACTCTGGATATTAATAACCACATTATTTTTTATTTTTTATATCCCATAAATTAGTGAGATTTTTCTGTCTATCCCTCTCATTCTGACCCATTTCATTAGCATAATACTCTCCATACCCATCCATGTATAAGAAAATTTCTTGACTATATTTTTCATAGCAGCTGCATACTATTACATTTTGCAGATGTTCCAAAGTTATATTAGCCACTCATCTGTTCTGGGGCATTTTGGTTCTTCCAGATACTATTGCTTTTGTAAATAGTATTGTGATGAACATAGAAGTGTAGGCGGCATTTTTATACTATTTTTGTGTTCGTAGGATATATACCTAAGAGTAATATTGCTTGAATATATGGGAGCTCAATTTCTAGTTTTTTGAGGAATATCTATATTATTTTCCAAAAATGCCGAAGAATTGGACATTCCCACCAGCAGTGAAAGAGAGCCACTTTCTTCCAACATTCATGCAAGTATGGTTGTTTTGCTCTTTGTGATGTGTGTGAGACCTCTTATGCTACCTCACTGTTGTTTTTATATGCATTTCCCTGATGAATAAAGATGTGGAACATTTTATCTTGTGTCTTTTGGCTATTCGTATATCTTCTTTGAGAAAATGTTTGTTCTTATCTTCTCCCCATTTTTTGCATTTGATTAGATATATTTTTCTTGCTTAGTTCTACCAGTGCTTTGACTATATATATATATATATATATATATATATAAAAATATATATATATATATATATCTTATATATTAACTCCTTATAAGAAAGCTGCCTTATAAGAAGGGTATTGGCAAATGACTTCTCCCATTCCATAGGTACTTTATATTCTAATCACTGTTTCCTTTAAGGTGAAGAAGCTTTTCAATTTACGGTTGTTCCTGTTTTGCTTGTCATAGTTTTTCACTTTGTGGCCAGTGGTATTTTAAATAATTTTCTAATGAATTCATCTGGGTCTGGGGATTTTGTTTTGAGAAGCCTTATTATTACTTATTTCAATTTTTTGTACTGTGATATGTCTATTCAAGTATTCATGTATCACCATGGTTTAGATTTGGAAGGTTGTAGAAGTACAAAAATGTATCTATTTCTTACAAGTTCTCTTGTTTTGTGGTGTAATGATGCTCAAAGTAATAGCTAATAACCCTTTGTATTTCTGTAGTATCTGTAGTTATATCCTCTTTACATTTTAAATTCTGTTTATTAAGTGTCTTTCCATTTCTTTGTGAGTCTTGCTAATAGATTATCAATATTGTTTATTTTTTCAAGAACCAGTCTTTATTTTTATTGAACTTTTGGATTGTATTCTGGGTAACTAGTTCATTAATTTATAGACTTATTTCCCTTCTGCCTGCTATCTTTTGATCCATTTGCATATCATTTTTCAATATCTTAGGCTGTGCCATGAAGTTATTTATGGAGGTCTTCTCTTCATTTCTGATAAATGCTTGCAATACTGTAAATCTTTCTATGAATACCACTTTTGATGAGTTCTACAAGTTTTGATAATTCATTGGCCTTATTATCATTTGTTTCCAGGAAACATTTTTTTATAATTTTTTATTTTTAATTATGAGAACAAAGATGCAAGAAAGAGGACAAGGTAAAGTTACAGTGGAAGGACAATCATCCATAACATAATTCTCAGAAGTCCCCTTGCTGATATCTTAACTTTGAAATTTCAGCCAGAAGAACATTAAGATAAATAAGACAGAATCCATGTACAATTACTTTGTCCCTCAAGTCCCCAGATTGTAACACATTATAATATTTCGTATACAAGCCACCAAGGCAATCTAAAACCATAAAACTTATGTAACTCCTTAAACATTACAGGCATAGTATTTTTTTTACATTTCCATGTACATGCATATTAGCTTAAAGTTAACCTCAAATTTTAAGTGGGTTCTTTTAAGGATTAGAAGTCAAAGGGAGCACAGTAAAAACGGTATTAGAGTGGCAATTGTTGTTTGCATAGACCTACCAAAATATGAGGGACATGGAAAGGAATAACCTTGGCCTAAATACAAAGAGACCTAACCCCTGAAGTTTCCTGGCACAAGACCAACTCTAGGCTCCAGGCAAGCTAGATCGTCCAATCCAAGACATTGTCTGTAGTGCCAACACACTTTTATTTTCACACAGTCTCTGTTGTATGGTATCATGTTTCTTGTATTAAAGATCCTGGAATCTGCATATCCTACATTGAAGTCAGGATGTGGAGCGTCCTCTTGTTTCACCTCACAATCAAAGGGCAATGCAGGGAGCCCTGTCCTGTAAGCAGGTCGTTGTTGTTGTTAAGTGTCATTCTCAGTGTTAAGGGAAGTCTCTTTTGAGTAGGTCGATGTCTGAGCAGTGTAGGAAACATTTTTTTAAGTAATTTTATTGTGACCAATGTGAATTACAAGTCTTTCACAGTTATATTTAAGGTATATAGTGACAATGAAATAGGGCCATACTCACCACCCTTGTTCCCCTGGACTGCTGCTAGTGTAGAAGGGTCCGCTTTGTGTACAGCTTTATGTAAATTGAGTTATCTTGATTCTGTTGTTGTGACTTTGGATTTGATGGTTATGTTATGATCATTTAAATTTTTTAAAAAAATATGAAATTCTTCACAAATTTGCATGTTATCCTTGCGCAGCTTGCTATTCATCTCTGTATCTTTCTTTCCAATTTTAGTATATGTGCTGCCAAAGCAACACTATTTATAATTATTATTTATTTTCATCAAATGTTCATATGAATGTTTGCTCCTGGTACCATCCACTTTTTTCTCTGCCTCAATTTTTGAGGCAGAATAAGATGATTCAAGATCTGTGGTTCTGTTGGAAAAAGAAAAAAAAAAGCTGGGAGGAGCCAACTATAAATATAGAGTTAAAAGGAAACAGAAACACAACAAAAAGAACCTAACCAAAACAAGCAAGGATTAAAAAAAAACACAACAAAAATGGGAGGGGGCAGTGTGGCAAGTTTGTTTGTTTGTTTGTTTGTTTTTGCATAGGCACAGTAAGTGTTGGAGAAAATTAGAAAGGGAATTCCTTTGGCCTAGGAAATACAGGGTTCTTCTCCAATCCTTGAAGCATACTGTCATTGGAACAACTAAGGGCTCCAAACATACTCATTGTCAAAACCCAAGGTCTTTTAGGGTGCCAAGAAATATTCTGCTCAGTGTGGCTGTCAGAATCAGTCCTCTGTAATTAGAGATCCTGGTATTTGCACAGGTCATAGAAAGTCTAGGATAGAGTCTTTTTTTTTTTTTTTTTTTTTTTGTAGATCCAGAGATTTTGCTCTGTCACGGTTGTATTCATACTTTTTTATTAGTGTTCTTGGTTTTTGAGCAGATCCTAGGATAGAACCTAGGATAGAGCCTTTCCTTATGATTCCAAAAGTTCTGTTTTGACATGGTTGTTTTCAGGAATCTTTTGATTTATTTCTTGATTTCCTCCCTGACCTGGTTATTCAGCATTGCACTGTTTAATTTCAGGTATTAAGTTCATATCTCCATTTCTTTTCACCTTCACTTCTATTTTTAGTGCATCATGGTCTCAGAAAGAAAATCAATACATATTTTTGTCTTCTAGATTTTCTGGAGGTATGCTTTATGGTGCAGTATATGGTGTATCTTGGAGAATGACAATTGTGTTGGAGAAGAAAGTATAGTCAACTTTTTAGAAATGGAATACCCTATAATGTCTTCTAAGTAATTCTCTTCCATTACTTCCTTCAAAGTCTAGTTAAGGTTTTGCCTGCTTGATCTATTAAGAGATGAAAGAGTGGTGTTGAAATATCCCACTGATGTTTTTCATCATGTCTATTAGTAGTTGTTTTAATTAATTTTCTGGACCTGTAATGGTTGTATGTGTGTATATATATATATTTAGGAGTGTGATTTCTTCTTGATGTATATATACCTTGATTATTAAAAAATAACCAATCTCTTTCCCTTGTAATATCTTTAAGTCTGAAGTTCTGTTTTATCTGATATTAATATAACCATTTCAGCCTTTTTAAGGTGTTTATTTGCTTAAAGCTTTGTCCTTCAACTTTTGACTCTGAGAATATGCTTTTCTCTGAATATTCAAATGTGTTTCTTGCAGGTAGCAAAAGTTGGGTTCAATTTTTTATTTTGTTCATTTTGGGGGGGTCACATCTGGCAGCACTCAGGCTCTGCACGCAGAAATAACTCTTGGCAGTATTGGGGACCACATAGGATGCCAGGAATCAAATAGGGGCCAATAATGGGTTGGCTACATGCAAGGCAAATGCCCTACCACTGTGCTCTCACTCTGGCCCCTGGTTCAATATTTTTAATATCATTATTCAAACACCTTGATTACTAATATGATTGTAGTTGGATTTTACTCATGTAAAAAACACCCCCCTTCACCAGTACAACATTCTCATCACCAAAGTCCCAAGTCTCCCTCCTCCCCAATCCCTGATGGTTGGGTTTTATTTTTATTAAAACCCATAGATGAGTAGAGTATTCTGCATGTATCTTTCTCCTTCTGAATTATTTCACTCAGAATAATAGATTCCATGTACTTCCCTGTATAGGAAAATTTCATCTCTCTTGACGGCTGCATAATATTCCATTATGTATATGTGCCACAGTTTCTTTAGCCATTCATATGTTGAAGGGCATCTTGGTTGTTTCCAGAATCTGGCTATTGTAAATAGCACTGAAATGAGTATAGGTGTGAGGAAAGGATTTTTGTATTGTATTTTTGTGTTCCTAGAATATATCCCTAGTGGATTAGCTGGATCATATGTGAGCTCAATTTCCAGTTTTTGGAGGAATCTCCATATGGCTTTTCATAAATCTTCATAGGCTTTTTGGTCTAAATAGCATTCCCACCACCAGCAGTTCCTTTCTCTCCACATCCCCGCCAGCACTACTTGTTCTCATTTTTTGTGATGTGTGCCATTCTTTGTCGTGTGAGATGGTACCTCATAGTTGTTTTGATTTGCATCTCCCTGATGATTAGTGATGTGGAGCAATTTTTCATGTCCTTTGACCATTTGTATTTCTTCTTTGACAAAGTGTCTGTTCATTTATTATCCCCATTTTTTATGGGATTAGATGTTTTTTTCTTGTAAAGTTCTGTCAGTGCCTTGTATATTTTGATAGTAGCCCCTTATCTGATGGGTATTGGGTGAGTAGTTTCTCCCACTCAGTCGATGGCTCTTGTATCCTGGGTAATGTTTCCTTTGAGGTGCAGAAGCTTCTCAGCTTAATATAGTCCCATCTGTTTATCTCTGCTTTCATTTGTTTGGAGAGTGCTGTTTCCTCCTTAAAGATTCCTTTAGTCTCAATGTCATGGAGTGTTTTACATATGTGTTGTTCTATATACATTATAGTTTCAGGTCTGATATCAAGGTTTTTAATCCACTTAGATTTTACCTTCTTACATGTTATCTGGGCATCTAAGTTCGCTTTTTTGCAAGTGGCTAACCAGTTGTGCCAATACCACTTAATGAAGAGACATTCCTTGCTCCATTTAGGATTTCTTGCTTCTTTATCAAAAATTACCATAGGTGCATGTATGTCTGGGGAACATTCTCTGAGTACCCAAGCCTATTCCACTGATCTGAGGGTCTGTCTTTATTCCAATACAAATATGTTTTGATAATTATTGCTTTGGAATACAGTTTAAAGTTGGGAAAAAGTAATGCCTCCCATATTCCTTTGCCAAGGATTTCTTTAGCTATTTGAGGGTGTTTATTGTTCCAAATGAATTTCAGAAGTGATCTACTTCTTTGAAGAATGTCATGGGTATCTTTAGAGGGATCACATTAAATCTCTAGAATGCTTTGAGGAGTATTACCATTTTAATTATGTTAATCCTGCCAATCCATGAGCAGGGTATGTGTTTCCATTTCCACGTGTCCTCTATTATTTCTTGGAGCAGGGTTTTATAGTTTTCTTTGTATAGATCCTTCACATCTTTAGTCAAGTTGACTCCAAGTTATTTGAGTTTGTGTGACACTAATGTGATGGGGTTGTTTTCTTAATGTCTATTTTTTCCCTATCATTATTGTTGTATAAAAAGACCATTGATATATGTGTGCTAATCTTTTAGCTTGTCACATTGCTATATACAACTATTGTTTTTAAAAGCTTTTTTGGTAGAGTCTTTAAGGTTTACTAAGTATAGTATCATGTCATCTAGTTCAATTTTTAATTCAGTTTTCCACTCTCTTATAAATTGAGAGAAATTTTAGTAATGGGGTTTTGTGCTATCTTTTTCTTAATGTTTATTTTTTGTGTGTGTGAAATCTGTCTGCATAAGGTAGGCCCTTCAGTTGTTCTTTTATGGTTATTTTGGGGATATAAAGTTTATTATTTGTATTTTATTCATATGCAATGTATACTTTCTTCAAACCTGAATACAAGTCTTGCTGGATGAAGTATTCTTGGTGAATTATTTATTTATTTATTTATTTATTTATTTATTTATTTATTTCATTGAATTTTTCACTAAATCCTATAACTACCTTTATCTTGGAGGTTTGCTTGTGATAAATCTACAGTAAATTTTAAGGGTGCTTTTCTGCATGTAATATCCCTTTTTGATCTTGCTGCTTTCAATATTCTTTCCCTATCTGAGGTTTTCATCATTGTGACTAAGATCTTGTATGCGGTGATTTTACTTTTGGTTTCTTTGCTCTGGCATCCAGATGTGGGTGAAAGCACTCTTCAGTTCTGGGACTTTTCAGCATTGGTGCCTTTGACTGTAACTTCTTTATTGAGGTTTTCTTTTTGTCTCTCTGGTAAGCAATAATTCCTTAAGTTGTTCCTATTCAATTTGTTCAAAATGTCTATTGTTGTCTGTTCCATTATTTTGATGATTGTTTCCATCTTATAGTCATTTGCTTTAATGTATTCTGTTGTATGGAGTTGTTATATAGTCGTCTTTCATCTCAGTGACTCTGTCCTCAGTAGCTATTACTCTATTGACTAGGCTGTCCACTGAGGTTTTTATTTTGCTACTGAGTTTTTTTATTTTGCTACTGTGGTTTCTTTTAGTTATTTGAACATATTTTCTCTGTAAAGTCCTTATCAGAAAGGTTGTATTATGGCTGATATTTGTTGTTATCTCAGAACAACCTTCTTCACTTACTATGTGTGGTTGTATTCTGTTTTGTCTTCTTATGTATCTGTGAAGAGTGAGCAAAATAAACTCCATTTTGTCGACCCAAAGTTAAGTTTCCATTTAAGGCTAAAAAGTTAAATTTACATTTAAGGGCCACATTTCTACACAGACACCAAGGCTGTTAAAAACCACAGGCACCACCTGGGACATCTGCCCTGGTGAGGACAAATAACCTACCAAGGTCACACACTAGCTCTGCAGAGAGTCCACTAACACTACCCATTCAGTTTTACTGTTACCATATAGACTAACTTCCCTGTGCTTATCCTGTATAATCTGGCCACTTTTCAACAGGGGGTCACCTCCTGTGGAATTGTTGGCTGACAGAATAAAGTCCTGTTTTACTTTGTTTTACTAGTGTAGTCTCGTCCTTCAACTCCAGTCAAAAACAGTGACCTTTGCAGTGTGTGGTGGATTATAATGTGCTGTTGTGTGGTTCTTTGCCTAGGAATAATGTGAGGCCGCAAAGCAAATCAGCATCATTTCTGCCTTACTACCAGGTTGCCTGTCTCACATTCTTGCTGTTGCAGTCAGTATTGGATTTAGCTCTAGCTTGCTTCTCAATGCTCATGTCTTTGTCCCCTGGGCAAAGCTCAGAGTCAGGCTGCTCAAAGGCTATCCTTAGTGAGTAAGTGCCACACTCCCCCCACACAAACTCCTAGCAATGGCAGCTCCAGCTCCCACATACCTCACTGTTAGCTGTCTAATTGCCTAGCTACTGATCTGGCTTAATTGGTGCCCTCCTACTGCAACCTAGCTCCTGCTCCTTCCATCTGCACTAATGTCCACAACCCGAGTTCCACCATTCTGAGTTTCACCATTTTGATGGATCTGTGCCACTTTTCATAATTCCTAGCCCTGCTGCCAGACAAGTTCAGGGCAACACTCACCCTGTCTCTGGGAACACCAAAGTGTTGCTTGTTCCAGCTCAGTCTTTGTTTTTTTAGGACAGATCCAGCACCATTACTTTTGAAAGAGATCTCCCTCAGTGCTTGATATTACATCTAGTTATCTGCTTTTTTTTCCTTCTCCAGGTTATCTGGTCTCTTGCTGGGATCAAGGATTTTGGGAAATTTTATAGCCCAGTTGCTCAGGCATGAGTTGCTCTAGGTGTTTTCAGGCTCCTTTATACTGCTGCCCTGCTGTTACTGCTGTCTCTCCACAATCACAAAAGCCCCAGCCTGTTCTTTTCTTTTCTTCTAATATTTTGTTATTTTTTCTTTATTCTAATGAATTGCTTATTTCTGATTCAATATTACTCTTTACCACTATTATGCAGGTTTTATGTTCTTTTGTTATTGTATAGAACTATTTTTGAACATTTCTTGAGTATAGGTTCATTGGTGATAAACTCCATTAGCATTGTTTAGTATAAAAAACAACTAGTTATTTCTTTATGAATGATAATTTTGCTGAGAAAAGTATTTTAGTTAGAATCTTATTTTTATTATTTTTCAGCATTTAAATATGTCAATTTAAGACTGACTAACTGGATTAGGTGATTTCGTATTTAGAAGTAAATATGTATTCTTCTGGTTTTCTAGATATTTATAATTAGTTAATTCCTTATGTTTGGAAAAGTCTCAATCTTATTTTCTAGTGGGATTATTCTGTTTTTTGCTCTTCACCTTATCTTCACCCATTATCCTTGTGTTTCCTTTTCTAATAAAGTCTAATTTTTTCTAGATTTCTTCATTGAAAAAAACTTATTTTCTTTTATTCATTTGAGTCATTAATAACATTTTATTTTTACTTTGCTATTTTGGAATAATTTTTATAACTTCAATTTCTTTGATATAGAATCTCTCTTGAATCTCTTTTCTAATATACCTTGGCTTTTCTCTGTTTAACTGAGACTTTTCTAATTTATTAAGTGTACTTCTGAAAGAAAATCTAAATCATGTTTTTGTTATATCTTTCAACTCTGAGTGGCTATGTTTTATCCTTAAAAATTAGTATTGTGTTTATGATTTTATAGCATTTAAAATTTTATTTTTTAAGTTTTTTGCTAAAATTTTGTGACTTAAAATATGGGTTACTTTCTGTTGTTTTACTATTGTTAATACTGTGACTTTGATGTTGGAATTTAGACTGGTGTAGAATTGGTGTAAATGGAAGAAACTATCAAGGGCCTGGAAGCCTCAATCAGTCTTGCACCTGAGAATAAAGTTTAATAAACTAGAATGTTCCATGCCTCTACAATGCTGTTATAGTATTCTAGGCCTCATTCTTAAAAAGGTCTGCAATTCTGTGTTTTCCCTATATGTTAACACACCTCTCAACTCCTCAAATCTCCAGGTAGAATTAAAAGGGGATTCAGTTGTTCTGCTGCAACCAGTCTAATTTTCCAGGATTACAGGACTCACTATTTGGGTTCAATCCTCAATTTCTGATAAAAAATACAACATTCCAATCCACTTATAGGACTGGCTAACATTTTTAATGTAAAAAATTAAATGTACATTTTTCTGACTATTTCAAGCTATGACCGTTGTTAAGTACTCTACATTTCCATGTTTTCTTCTTTATGAGATTATTCATTCAATTACCTTGCTCATGTAATTGCAATGGCCATCAATGAATTAGTCTGAGGATAACTTCCACAAAAATAAATTAAAAAAAAAACATTTGACTTAGAGAATATTATGCTTGATGCAATTAGACTGAGCTCAGAGTCAAGAATAACCCTTGAGTGACCCAATTAAAAAATACACAAATAAAAATTTAATAATTTAGAACTCTTCACTTTTATTTTCCTTTTTGGATTTTATCATAATTGCCCATTTATTTTTTTTAGCCAGATAAAATATTTTATGCATACATTTACTATGTGGGCAGCAATTTCCATATATATATAGTCAGACACAAAAAACAGTGGAAAGTTTGAAGAAGTGGTAAAAAATTCAAATTTACATTTAATGTCTCTAGATATATTTATGTAAATAAGGACTAAAGCACTTTTCATGTATTAAAGTACATTATTTATTGCCCACTCATGATATAGCTTGTGATAATCACATTATGAAAAATTGAGCACATGTAATTTCTACATGTGAGCTTTGTTCTGATGTTTGGCTATGGAGTCATAGAAGGAAGTGTTTGTGAAACCATCCTTTGGCAGATTGGGGCTATCAATTTTATGACATAAAATAGGACTTTAAGTAGACCAACTCCCAGGAGCAGATGGGAGAGTGAAAGACTTTAGAATCATCCATCAGTTTTTATGGGGCTTCTTGAGACTACCTACAGGATTGAATATAACTAGTTAAGCCACATATACTACCTTAGCAAAATCCCATGAAGTAAATCTTTCTAGTAATATGTGGATTTCTGTCCAAAGTAGGTAAGAGACATCTGAAAGTTTAGGAAAGTTTAACTGAGTACTTAACTGGATAAGACAGAATCAATTGCATACAAATTTCTTTGCGACATTTTAAGCACCATCTCCAAACAAGACTTGAGACCTCTTAAATCATCTGATAAAGGAATAAAGTATAATTTTCAAATAAAATATTATATTTCTTTTTCCCACTTTTCCTTTTTCTTACTTTTATTAGTCCTACCTTGCCTCTAAGTGAGTATCACAGCTATCCCACTTATTCTGCAATTTATTGTTATAACCAATACCTATTAGAAATGTAGAACTATAAAACAAATGAGGCAAACAAAGCCTCAACTCTCCACAGGCTGGCTATTTATTAAGAAAAACATAATCACAGTCGAAAGGGTATTTGAATATTTTAATGCTATATTAGATGCTTTCGGTTTCTATAAATGTATTTAAATTCAATTAGGCTTGTTTCTTTTCATTATTAAATTTAATTTTCTTCTTAATGTGGCTAAAGCTGAAGAAATATTCCTGCATCATTTTGTTATGAATATAGATTTCTCAGAATAATTTCACAGTTATAACAACATGTTATGTTTTTATTTAAATTAAATTATCTATGTACCAAAATCTATACATATTTTTAAAATATAAAATATCCTGGGGAGATATAAGTAGTGTAAGACATTACTGTAGATGGTTAACTTGTAAAAATTGGCAACTATGTATAAACAACTTCTTAGGGAGTTTTAAGTAATTTTACCCAATATAAACAGTCAATCTGTAGATGATTATTATACTGACTATGGAACTGGCAAAATATTGTGACTTAAATTTAAATCCAATTATCTATAATACTAGAGAAATATCTCCATGAATAAGTTTTTGGGACAAAAGTCTTAGTAGAAATGCAATTTTCTTGAGGACAATAGACAGAGCTAAGTTGGAACAAAGTTTAACAGTAGTAAATGAAGCTAGCCAGCATCAGCCATTTCCTGAGGAATAGAAGCTATTATAAGAGAAAGATGTGGATCATTACTATAGGGGAAAATAAAAGGCACAAATGAACACTCAGAGTACATGGGACCATGCTAAATAAAAACAAAACTCTTTAACACCAGGGTATTGCGGCAAGAATTCCTTAACTTAGGGGACAGTGTCAAGGTATCAAGTTGGAGATCAAAAAACATAAGTGTTTATGACTTGTGATATTTGAGTTCTCAACTCCATTCTACATATAAAAGTAAGCTTTATATGAGTAACCCCTGATTAGTGAGGCCATTCGTCCTCTCATTCTGCAGATTACAATAATGTACACTCCATCCAATACAGAGCACTCAGGAGTATAAGAATGATGCACTGAAATGAATCAGAATAATTAGACAAAGGAAAGTCACAACTTTGAATCATCTTTGGGAAAACAAAAAAAGAATTTACCAAAGTACCATTAGGAGTGTTATAAAACTTAGAGAAGTTGCTGAGCAATAGTTCTGATTCTGGACACCATATGCTTTCTGTAACATCAGTAGATACTGGTCTGGATAGTCCCAAGATCATAGAGTCATAGAGACTGAGGATCATTTTATCTTCTAGCCACTATATTGGACCACAGGCTCAGATAGCTGAGAATCTTCAGGCCAACTGAATGTTGCTTTGAAGCTCTCCACTAATATAATAATAATAATAATAAATATGATAATTATCACATTATTATAATAAATAAATTATTATTATTATTACTATGATGTTGGTGATAAAATCCTATGGAAAGAGATAATACAATGGGTAAGAACCTTCCCCCACATAAAGCTCACCCAAGTTAGATTCCCAGCACCATATATATTCTTTCTTTAGTTTTTTATTTTTTGATTTATCGGTCACACCCTGTGATGCTCAGGGGTTACTCCTGGCTATGTTCTCAGAAATCGCTCTTGGCTTGAGGGACCATATGGGACACCGGGGGATTGAACCGTGGTCCGTCCTAGGCTAATGCACGCAAGGCAGATAGATGCCTTACACCCTGCACCACTGCTCTGGCCCCACCATATATATTCTTGAGCACTTCCAGGAGTGACCCCTGAACAAAGAACCAAGAGTAATCTCTGAGTGCCATAGCATAAAATCTCACCTTTCCAACAAAAACAAGTGAAATATTGAAATAAAATAAAAGCTGGAGAAGATATAAATTTATATTTTCATACATACAAGCTAAAGAATTTAATCCCAAAAAGAAATAAGACATATGGAATTGGCATATAAATACATATTTGGAAAATGTTTCAGATATAAACAGGACCAAGGAAAAATAATTTCTCATCCAAAGAGGAGAAGGAAAGATAATAAAAGCTGAAATCTAATTCAAATGCATAAACTGAGAAGCAAACTTCAAGATATATATAAAATGAAAATAAAAAAATCACAAAAACATTATAAAATACTGCAGTAATTGACCCAGAGATACAGATGCTCTATTGAATAAAAATTAAAAAACATTTAGAGGATAGTCAGTGAGCTACAAGAAATAACTAAACATAATTGAGAACTAGAGAGAGAGAATAGCAGATAAGACCTCAAATAAAATTGTCCTGAGTTCCAGAGTCAGGTGTAAGCCTAGAGCCCAGATAGGAGTGGACATCCCAGAAAAGTAATAAATTAACAAAACTGGAGGGCAGTGGATAAACCCAATAAAAATATAGAGATAAAAATAATTTAAAATAATAAAACAAGTTGAACTAAAGCATTAAGTGATTAAAATAAATAATATGGAACAATAGCAAAATTGGTAACGTAGAGCAAGATTTTTGTTTTGTTTTGTTTTGTTTTTTTGGCTCTGACCGTTGAATCTCAGGGGTTACTCCTGGCTTTGTGCTCAGAAATCGCTCCTGGCTTGGGGGGACCATATGGGATCCTGGGGGATCAAACCTTGGTCGTCCTAGGCTAGAGCTTGCAAGGCAGATGCCTTATCTCTAGTGCCACCTCTCCGGCTCCTAGAGCAAGATTTAAAAAAAATTGGAGGGCCACACCCAGATCTCAAGGTTTACACCTGGCTCTGTGCTCAGAAATTATTCCTGGCAGGCTCAGGGGGCCTTATGGGATGTTGGGGGTTGCACCCAGGTTGGCTGTGTGCAAAGCAAAAATCCTCTGTGCTGTGGTATCGCTCAGGTGTCTAGAACAAGAATTTTTTGTTTGTTTTTGGGCCACACTCAGAGACACTCGGGGGTTACTCCGGATTATGCGCTCATAAATCGCTCTGGACTTGGGGGACCATATGGGATGCCGGGGATCGAACTGCAATCTGTCCTAGGTCAGCCGTGTGCAAAGCAAACCTACTGCTGTGCCAACACTCCAGCCCCTAAAACAAGAATTTTTAAACATTCCCACACGTAAGTCACTTTTAGCTGACAAATGCAACACAGCACAGCTCTGCCAGAAACATTTATAATTTATCATGCATTTATTTAGAATTAAGCTTTGGCTGCTGAGCATTTAGAAAAATTTTATCATTGTCAAAATTTTTATGAGCTCAATTTTTGGTTACATAAATTTGTGGAGTTTGGGTCCTTGGTATAAGAAGTAGGAGCTAGAGGTTAGGAACTATGAAATAAGCAATTGGATATATACAAGAAAGAAGAAGAAAGAAAAGAAAATTAGGGAGGAATAAAAGGGAGAAGAGCACATACTTCACAACTGTGAAGCCCTGATTTTGATCACTGGTATTACTTCCCACACCCTGGCAACTGTTAGCATCACTGATTCCTGAGGCTACAGCAGGAAACCAGAAGATCTGCACCTTTGGGCTGAGTAGCACTAATTATGAAGTTTTCTTTCTGCCACAAATTAGTGGGCACGGCTTCTATTTTTAAAAAGAAGTGAGCAGAGAGGGCTGGAGTCATAGCAAAGCAGAAGGGCTTTTGGCTTGCTTGCGGCCAACACGGGACCTACCCAGGTTCAATTCCCAGCATCTCATATGGTCCCCTGAGCCTGCCAGAAGTGATTTCTGAAGATAGCAAAGGGATATTACTGCAGGTAAAGTGTTTACCCTCCAAGAACTGTCTCAGTTTGGTCCCCTACATATGACTCTTTATTCCACCTGTGCACAGATCCAGTGGTAACCTGCCCAGCCAGAATTGGTCCAACCCCCATCTTAATGGGGAGGGGAAGAAAAAAGTCAATAAACAAGAAAAAAAATAACCTAAATAAAACATAAAGTAAATAAATTTTATAAGATTAGTTAATGTTATCAGAAAGAAAGAGGTTGGGGAAGGGACATAAATGAGGAAATTGAAAATAATCATAGAGTTTTAGTGATGTCAATACTACAGTATACATTAGTTGATTTTTCAACAATGTATTCCAAATCTGACTTAATGCTGTGATATAACATTATTTCAGTTTGTTTGCTTGCTTGTTTGTTTAATTTAAAAGCCTGAGCAATAGTATAGTGATAAAGCATTTTTTTAGCACTTTACCAAAACAAGTTTGTTTTCTGGCATCCTATATTGTCCCCAGAGCCCACTAGGTGTGATCCCTGTGTCAAGAACCAAGAGTAAGCCCTGAACTTATTGTAGAGTGTGGCACATCTCCTCAATACAATAAATAAATACAATAAAAAATTAAAAATTAAAAAGTTAACAGAAAAAAAGCAAAGTCTCTAGGAATATGGAGCGATATCAAAACAATTAGTTTCAGAATTATTAGCTCTACTCTAAAAGAAAAAGAAATAGCAAAGGAGGCCAAACATTTATTTAGATGCTGAAGACTTCCCAAATGTGAGTCAAAATTCAGTGATTTAATTTACTAATTTAATACATTTTCCAATAATGTCAATTTAAAATACTATTTCCCTACAAGCTACATTAGAATGAAATGGTCAAAGCATGAGAAGTGGAATCATAAAAGTAATCAAAGAAATAAATACAAAGAACCAGATAATATATTAGTAGTTCCCAGTGATGGCATGAAGGAAATGTGGCTTTTGTGTAAAAATTACAAATTGAAAATTTTATATATAGTTTTATTTTAAATATATGTTCCTTTATTCATCTTATAAATAATCTGTGGTTTTTAAAGTGAACCTGCAAAGCAATATAAACAGTAAAATTTTACAGATCACTCAAGTAAACTTAAAATAATATTTTAATAAATTTTCATATATTGTATTTAAATAACTATAATAGCACTGCTACATAACCCAATATTAAAATTTGTTAAGTGGTGATACTTTTTCAAGAAATGGCAAGACACTTTTTAGTATCTAAATCAGTGCGTAGAATGGTATTTGAAAACCAGCAGATTGCATCCTACCTGTAATAGTCTTTCTGGTTTGTTGTTTTTAAAGCTAAGAAAATTTAAATGATATAAACAAATCTTTTATAATAAAAAACTTTTAAATTATTTTTCCAAAAGTGAATAATACTAGCCCATAGTGTGGAGTTGGTAATATCTGTGTTCAACTGGAATGTACTTTCTTTTAGTTTGCTAAAATAACAAATTTCCAGGGGGCTGTTTGAATTGTTTAATTTCTTTTTTGTTCTTTATTTTGGGGGCATGGCACATTCAATGGTCCTCTTTACTCTGCTCAAGGATCACCCTTCGAGTTGCTAATAGGACAATAGGAAAAGCTAGAAATTCAAACTGAGTTAGCTTTTTTATAATCAATTATTGAATTCCTAGCAATATCACTCCATTTCTTTTATATTAAAAAAGAGTGATAGGAAAGAAATTTTGAAAACTCATTTTTAGACATATGAACTATTTTTATGTCAGCTCACATTTATATGATCTCTTTTTTATAAAGTATCCTAATTTACAATATTGTTAATGATGAAGTTTTATGCATGAAAGCTTCTAACACCACAGCCTGCACCAGGGTATCTGTCCCGCAACCTATCCCACCCCTCACTCAACCCTTCCTGTAAACTCAGGTCTTAGGATCAATTCTTAAGCTATGTTTTCTTGCCACCTCTTGCTCAGTTACTATATTTCCATATATCTCATATATGAGAAAGGACATTCTGTATCCACCCTTCTCCTGGCTTATGTAACTTGTACTCTCTGGATTCATCTTTAAAGAAGAAAACATGGTTTGATCTTTTCTTTTTTATTTTATTTTATTTTTCATTACTTTATTTAAGCATCATAGTTACAAAATTGTTCATGTCTGAGTTTCTGTCATTAAATGTTTTCTCTTTACCAGTGCACTTTTCCTACAACCAATGCTCCAGTTTTTCCCCTAATCACCTATGCCTGCCTGCCTCTGGCCCATTTTGCTTCTCTCTCTCTCTCTCTCTCTCTCTCTCTCTCTCTCTCTCTCTCTCTCTCTCTCTCTCTCTCTCTCTCTCTCTCTCTCTCTCTCTCTGTTTATGTCTCTATGTCTCTATCTCTGCTCTGTCTCTGTCTCGGTCTCGCTCTTTCTCTCTCTTGTATTCCCTTGAGTAAATATAACTTTCTTTATTCGGTAGTATTTATTTTAAAACTCTTGGATTATTTCCAGATTTTGGCTGTTGTGCATTGTGCTACAATAAACATAGCAGCACAAATGTCTTTTCTAAATAGAATTTTTGAACTCTTGGGTAGATACCACAATGATACATAATCTGCAAGAAAACATTTGCCTACCATTTCTTTGACTAAGGTTAATATTAAAGATACAGAGAGAAATATATACAACTTAACAATAATGGGGAAAAGAGATGAATAGAAAGGTCCTCAAATGACATACATATGTCTGTATATGAATATGAAAAATATGTTTATTAAATATGCATATAAAACTGTATATGATATATGAATAAATGATATGGAGGGATTAACAAATCAATGAGGTTTACCTTATACCAGAGACTGGCACACAAAAACAATAGTGTCAGAAACAATGTGAGAAAAAGAATCTTTATTTACTACTGGTAGAAATGTTTACTGGTTTTTTCTTTTAAGAAAATAATATGATCACTTATCATAAACTAAGAATCCAGCTTCCACATAAACTATGTATATCAATGTCTCCTGCAAGATTGAAATGACATGTTTCAAATGCTTTACATAATATTGTTGATTCTAGAAATTAGAATGTCACAAAAAAGAAAGGACTAAAAAATTAGTAAGGAAAAAATATAACATAAAAATGATCGACTTTTCTTAAGTGTAAGTCACAATAACATTGCAAATTGATAACATTTAATTATAAACCTTACTAGAACTTGTCCTGCCTCTTTCCCCAATGACCCTATCTCAAACCTTGATTAGACTATATTTGAATGTTTGGCTCTTTGATAAATAAGGCAGTGAGTGGTATGTGTTAAAGAAGTCAACATTCCTAGAGAAGAGATAACCTATTTAGGAAGAAAATTTACAGATAAGTTTATTTCATTAATAAAACTCACTTAGAGGTGACTAAAAACTCATGATACATTTGACATTCTATTATTATTATTATTATTATTATTATTATTATTATTATTTGGGTTTTGGACCACACCCAGTGGCACATAGGGTTACTCCTGGCTCTGCCCTCAGAAGTTATTTCTGGCAGTCTATGAAACCATAGGGGATGCTGGGGATCAAACTTAGGTTGACCACATGCAAGGCAAATGCACTAATTGCTTTGCTCTGGTTCCACATTTGACATTCTGAAGTTGTACATACAGCTCCTTACAATACTAGAGGAAGATTTTGAAATATCCATGTTAAAATTCTTCTACTTCTGGCTCTGCACTCAGAAATTGTTCCTGGCAGGCTCTGGAGACCATATGTGATGCTGGGAATCAAATTGGAGAGGGTAGCATGTAAGACAAATGCCCTATCCACTGTGCTATTGCTCCCAGCCTCTTCTGAACATATTTTTATATAATTACATTTAAGCACCTTGGTTATAAAATTGTTCATGATTGAGTTTCAGTCATACACTATATAAAACCCTTCAACAGTGCATATTTTCTACCACCAATATTTCCAGTTTCCCTCCCACTTTCTTGCACCATTAATAAAAGTTAAAATTGAAATGTAAAATTATGTTACAAATCTTAATACAAATCAATCCCTCTGTTTTCTTTAGAATTAAAAGTAGAAATATAAATTTAATGATTAATATCATCATTAAGCA
Source organism: Suncus etruscus (assembly GCF_024139225.1). Classification (NCBI taxonomy): domain Eukaryota; kingdom Metazoa; phylum Chordata; class Mammalia; order Eulipotyphla; family Soricidae; genus Suncus; species Suncus etruscus. The sequence goes on along the minus strand of NC_064859.1, from coordinate 44,956,274 downwards.
CTAAAGCTTCATCACTTACCCCAAAAATAATCATAGTATGAAATACCTGCATAGTCTATGATCTTCACAGATTTGAGAATCTAAAATTTCAAAAACTAATAAGAAAGATGACTTTTGGTATTTAAAATTAGATATCAAAAATTATTAATTTAATTAAGAAGTAAATTAGTTTAGCTATTTTTACATATCTATGTCTAAAATAAAATATTGAATTAGAAGTAACCCTCAAAATCTTTTTTTGTTTGTTTTTTGTTTTGGGGCCACACCGGTGATGCTCAGCACTCAGGGGTTACTCCTGGCTATGCACTCAGAAGTCACTCCTGTCTTGGGGACCATATGGGACACTGGGGAATCTAACAGTGGTCTGCCCTAGGCTAGCACAGGGAAGGCAGGTGCCTTTACCGCCTGTTTCATGGCTCCAGCCCCTCTCTAAATCTTTTAAAAGATATTAAGGAGAAAAGAGGCTGTGAAAAAACCTTGACAATCAAACAAATCCAGATCCAATAGAGTATACAGCACCTGAATAAAAGAACTAAACTTGATGGCTTCAGTAAAACATATTTGCTTACATATAATATAGCCCAGAATTCCTAATTGTTGGTATAAATTAAAAATACTATTGTTAATTTGCATATTTTATACTAGCATAAAACTAGAAATCATTTGAGAAGCTCTTAGAATATTTTGCCTGAATAGGATATTTTGACTGCCCTGACATAATGAATTACTCAAAAATATCAGTAAGATATTATAGTTAAGTTATTATTGTGACTATATGTATAGATAATAAAGAGTTTACTAAGGAGCTAGCAAACATTATCCTAAATTACATATTGTGCTATAGTCATTTCCAATTCTTTTGTGATACAAAAATAAATAAAATGTGTAAAAATATCTAGAAATAAATATGAAAAATATGATGGCAAATGTAAAATATTTATTGCAAATGTAAAACATAATAAAGAGGGCAGATATATCAGTATATATTGTATTTTCAATCCCAGAATGAAAGGTGCTCATGATTCATCCTGTTTGTGTTTATTATAAATCGAAAATGGCTATATAGTATATAAAATACATATATATATAGTATATATATATAGTATATAAAAATATAGTTATAAAATACTCTCACCATGCTCTAGAATGAGAAAATAAAGAAAGAAGGAACCATGTCATTTTGAACAAAAAGCTAAGTGGATAAGCAAGGGAAAACATTTGTTTTAAATAAAAATGAAGAGAAAATATAAGTGAAAAAATAAAAAAGAAGAATACTCCTAGTGCTCTCAAAGGTGGATTTTTTATTCTTGATTGTATAAGGCTAGTGTGCAAGCTTTACATGTGGTACTCCCAGCTTTCATACTTAGCACTGCGTAGTACTCTAAATACCATCAGGCACAATTCCTGAAGCACCTTACCAGTAGTTCCCAAGCAGTACTGTATGTAACCCTAAAACCAGCAAACAAACAAAAGTATATATACATGCAGAAAAGTTGGATCTGTGTCAAAATATAATTTTTAGTAATTGCTCAAGGACCTTAACAGTATTTGTGTGTCATATATATGTATATATATATATTCATCAGTCTCATCACTAGGAAATGCACTATGTGCCTAAAAGCTGAATTCCACTTGTGAGGAAGTAGGGTTCCTGGTGAAGCAGGCAGGCAGATAGGAAAGGGTAACTCACCTCCCAGCTCCATGGAAATGAATTAATAAGTTTTAAGGAAGTAATAAAATCAATTTGCCCTAAGGCTGACAGGATATACCTTGAAGACACAGGAATAAAAACCTGGTAAGACCTTTACCTGCACTGTTAGGTGTTAGGATCTAAAATTTAAAATTAACTATAACCTAAATATTGATGTTGACTATGTTGTGCCTTTAGAGATAACATTGCTTTGGCTTCTGTAGACTGCTTGATTAAGGAAGTTAAAAGTGAACCTGGTTTTGCTTTGAACCTAAGTGCAGCCAAGACAGGCTGCAGTTTTAAGGTATAAAGACTAACCCCAGAACAACATCCAGTTCCTGGAAGCAGACCCTAGGGGTAAATGCCAGGAAAAACATCCATATAAGGCTAAAAATCAGCTGACAGCTGGCCAGATGACAACTTACTCCAGGTTTACAGCAATGAACAATAGCCAGATAAAACTGCACCCTGGATCTAGGGACACATAGCCTACCTAGCCATCTGTCTGATGCATTATTTGAACTACAACCAATCGTAGTTCAACCTGTAATAAGGGCCATAATTTTAATTTTAAAGATCAACTATCCAGAGGCTGGATCACCTAGACTTAGCACTAGGTACCCTTTATATTTGGCCTGTGAGCCTTTCTTAAAGTCCTCATTTCTTAGGGGATATTGGACCCCAGTATACTGGAATAAATTCCCTTGCATTTACATTACTGCCCGTTTCTCTGGTGGCCTTTTGGGTGGTGAATCCTAAGTTTCAGACTTTTTTTTTTTTTTCACTTTAAAACTGAAACTTTTGTTTTACTTTTTTCTTTTTTTTTTCTAATTTAAAAAACAAACATGATTTGTAGTTGGGTTTCAGTCATAAAAAGAACACCCCTTTTCACCAGTGCAACATTCCCATCACCAATGTCCCCAATCCCCCCCACCCTTTCAAATACACACACACCTTTGTCTGTATTCTAGACAAGCATTCTACTTCTCTCACTCATTGGCACTGTCACCATAGTTGCCAGTGTAGTTATTTCTCTAACTGCACTCACCATTCTTTGTGATGAGCTTCATATCATGGGCCAGTCCTTCCAGCCCTCATCTCTACTGTCTCTGGGCATTATTACAATGATGTCTTTTATTTTTCTTAAAATCCTTAGGTGAGTGAGACTGTTTTGTGTCTATCTCTCTCCCTCTGGAACCATTAAGTCTGAGTTCCAGACTTAACATCAAAACAGAACCAGAGAAGGCCAGGAGAAAAAGACCTGGAAAGGAAGGTCAAAGATGTGTATTAGCTGTTACCAACTCTTCCCCTGGCAACTATCCTAGAAGAGACTTTCCTTTCCTGCAAGAAGGAAGGTTTACAGAACTCTTACCAGTTGTGGATTTTTAATCATGTTAGTTAGGGGTGACAGAAGTGAATAGAAAGAAAGCAGCCAATTCCCTTTTCCTGGCTACTTTTCTGCCACTTCACAGATGTTACCCATCACCTGGGTAGCTTATGTGAAATGGGGAAAAGATCTTCCATTGCTTCCCTCTGTGCCAACTTCAGTCATCAATGGCTGCCTGGAAATCTAGGACAAATGAGTCTGTAATGAGCACCTGCACTGAACAGACTTTATGATCATCAATCCCATAATCCCATAAGGAAATGATTCCAGCCAGGCTATTTCTCAGGTAGTCTTGAAACCCAGGATTGAGAAAGAATTTGCTCAGTGCAAGAAAGTCAGTCTGAAATCTTACCCAGATTTTAAAAGCCACCTTTCCCTTACAGAGAAGAATCTCAGGAGAACTGTGAAATAAAAATAACTTTCTTTGGGAATTAAGAGAGGAAGAGAGAGAGAGAGAGACATGGACTTAAGAGAGAACACAAGCATCTCTAGAAAGGAAAGAACAAAATAATATAAACCCAAACAGGAATGTGCAGGGCATTGCCCCAGAATGTGGAAATGTGCCTTAAAGTAAGGATGTACAAACTCAGGCAGATACTGCATAAAGAGGCACTTTTTCCAGTGCCAAGTGAGTATATACAGTTTCCCAAACTCTCTGATCTGTTGCTAGGATGGTTGCCATGGGAGAGGCAAAGGTTGAATTGGCCGATGGTCATTAGATAGTCTTTGGGTGGCTTTGATTCAATTGTATAGCCTCTCTTTCTCCCTGCCCTCTCTAAGATCCACCCTTGCACAGGGCCTAAATTCTGCTTCTCTACAGTTTCCATGGCTCCAAAGATGGGTCTTTTGTTTCAAAACCTCCAGGCCTTGGGGCTGGTTCAGGTTCCAAACAATGTTCTCAATATACATTACAACCACTCCCCCAGCCCCCCCACACACACACACTTCTTCCAGCCTGCTACAAAGGCAACAGTAACTGTAAATCTTAAAGTTTTTTTTGCAATGTCTACTTTTCTGAGATCACAGATCATTATTTGCATGTTTGCTAACGTGTGATATGATACAATATTATAAATTGTAGAGCAAAGCTTATATCATGTTGTCTCAAATAAATTGCTTTTTAAACTTAGTTTTGCTCTTCTTGAGAGAGAGACTGAAAGAGACTGAGTAAAGCAGAACTGTATATCACAGAAAAAAAAACACAAAACATTTAGTTTGGTCCATTGCTCTTGCTGAATGAAGTCTCCCATGGCCCAATAAATGCTTCTTTCCCTGTGTTTGATGAAACCCTATACAAAGATAATAGCTAAAAGCAATATTGTAAACAGCTGGAGAAAAGTTTGTGATAAGTTAAGTAGAGATACAGAGAGGATATTTTGTTTGTTTTAGATGCTTTGATGGTTTGTTATGTATACTTACATTGTTTAAAAAATCAAAATGTATTTTCCCAGGAATTATCTTTTTCTAATGGAAAACTACCCTTTAAATTTTTTATGTTTTCTCTTTAAAAGTTTGTATTAATTGACCTTTATATAAAACTTTTTAAGATTTTACCTTAAAGTAATGATATTTAGGGCCCAGAGAGATAGCACAGCGGCGTTTGCCTTGCAAGCAGCAGATCCAGGACCAAAGGTGGTTGGTTCGAATCCCGGTGTCCCATATGGTCCCCCGTGCCTGCCAGGAGCTATTTCTGAGCAGATAGCCAGGAGTAATCCCTGAGCACCACCAGGTGTGACCCAAAAACCAAAAAAAAAAAAAAAAGTAATGATATTTAAAAATATTAAAAGTTTAATTTTTCACTTTTGTTGCAGGCATAAAATTAGACAGGGAAACCCAGATAAAGTTATTGTGAAGAATTTTGTCTGTAACCTGAAGGGGCCCCCAAGGCCTGGAGGCTTTTAAATGAAAGACCCATAAAAAGACTCATCCCAGGCTTTGACATAAAAGATCCATCCCTGTAATATTCAGGCCTGGGGCAAGGGTGGATCTCAGGGAAAGTAAGGAAGTAGGGAGAAGCTGTACTGTTGAATCAAAGCTACCCAAAGACTATCTAATGACCATTGGCCAATTCAACTATGGTCTCTACCATGGCAACCATCCTAGCAACAGATCAGAGGTTGAGAGTAGTTTGAGAAACTGCATAAACTCACTTGGCACTGTAAAGAGTGCCTCTTTGGCCAGCATCTGCCTGAGTTTGTACATCTTTACTTTAGGGCACATTTCCACATTCTGGGGCAATGCCCTGCACATTCATGTTTGGGATTATGTTATTTTGTTTTTTTCCTTTCTAGAGATGCCTGTGTTCTCTCTGAAGTCCATGCCACTCTCTCTTCCTTTCTAAAAACCTCATTTTTTTACTTCATAATTCTGCTACTAAGATTCTCCTCTGTGAGGGTAAGGTGGCTTACAAAATCTGGGTAAGATTTTAAACTAACTTTCTTGTACTGATCAAATTCTTTCTTGAGCCTGAGTTTCAAGACTACCTGAGAAATAGCCTGGCTGGAATCACTTTCTGTATTTCTGTACAGAACAAGTGAGATCTGTGGATGGCCATATGGAACTGGTGAACTTTATAAAGTCTGTTCACTGCAGGTCCTCATTGCAGTTGCATTAATTCTAGATTTTTATGGAAGTCCTAGAGGAACAGGTGAATATAGAGGTAGGCCTCAGAAACAGGTCATTACCTCTCTACTCCTTCTCACTTTACAAAAGTCAACTGCAACATCATGACTTATAATCACGTCATGACAACATTTTGATGTGCCATTTTACATTTTCTCCAGCTATATAGTTCCTGTTGATAGGGTCTGAAGTCCTAAAAACAAGACCACAAAATTGAATTTCTCCAGCTATATAGTTCCTGTTGATAGGGTCTGAAGTCCTAAAAACAAGACCACAAAATTGAAATAAAGCTAAGCAAAGCTTTATTCCATCTATCAGCACATTACAAACTGGCAAATCAGGGTCACCTCCCAAAGGAGGCGGTAGTCACCTCCCAAAGGAACCAGTGGTCTTGACCTTTAAGTTGATTGGCTGTTGCCTGGGTGTTTCTATAGTGTATCATCATGTCCTTTTATAGCTAGATATACAGGGCAGTACACTGTGGTTTATAGGGACTTGGGTTCTAAGTCATCATGTAGGGATAGAAACTTAGCCTTGTTAGCCTTACAGTTAAACTTAACATTTGTTTGATAAATAGAAGCCCTTCTTTTCTAGGCTTCACACCTGTCTCAAAGATGATTTTCTCTAAATTTTCTCTCTAGCTTTATTTATAAAGTGAAACTTTCCACTTTATATGTAGAGATTAGCATTGTGAGAATGTATACCCTTTATTATACTGACTTTAACTGACAACCCTTCAAATTCTTATATTGGATACAATCACTTAGATTCTTGTCCTCAAAAAATCAAGATGGAAAGCAAGAGAATACAGATATAATGACTGAATGCTGAAAATATTTTATTTAAAGGAAGGGAAAAAAAGCAATGAAGCTCTCAGATTATGGGTGGGGTCTCCTGAAACGTCCAGTGAAAGGCAGAAAATTTTCTCTCTGATAACTTTTATCACAAATGGTGAACATTTCTTTATTGAGATGAATGGGTTGGTAAAACAGTTGACTATGTTGAGTGAGTATATCTGGTGTCTGGATATCTAGGCCATTTGGTATTCCAGATTTCTGGGCAGAGCCTCTATCATCTGGGCTAGTAGGGTCCACTTAAACCCATATTACACAATAACTCACTTTCGTAATCATATTCCTAATTTCACTTGACTATTACCATATTATATCTAACCAATATTTACCAAGAACAGATGTGTGAACAGAGAAACTATAGTACATCTACATTTACTAAGCAGCTGTTAGGGAAAATAAAGTCATGCAATGTGCTTATACATCAATGGGTAAGGAAAATATTATGCTAAATGGTCAAAAAGAGATAGATATACATATAATGATCACACTTATTTGTGAATATTAAAAATAATAACGTGTATTAATACCCAAAGACAATCAAGAAGAGGGTTAACAAATACAGTCCATGATAAGAAACTTGCCATAAGAGCATGAAGTATTGTTATGGCAGAGAAGGAACTACGATGACAGTAATAGTTGGAAATGGTCACTCTGAACAAGAACTGGATCTGAAAGAAGGTAATTTGATATGCTTGCTACCTCATTCAATAACAATTTCATATCATAGTGCCTAAAAGGAAAAGATAAAGAAAACAAAAAGAAAAATATCTGCCATAGAGGCAGGATGAGTTGGGGATAGATGGTAACTGGGGACTTTGGTGGTGGGAACTGTGCAATCCTGAAGGGATGGCCACTGGGACATTGTATGACTGAAACTCAGTCATTAACATCTTTGTAAAATTTTTATTTGTAAAAAAATAAAATATTTTATTTAAATATGTTAAAACAAAAATTCAATCTTAGAAAAATTAGATGGAGCTAATTAGCCACTCCTAGTGATTCTCAGATCTTAGTCTCCTTTTTGTGCTCACTGACCACTTCTGTTGGTGCTGAAGGGACCATATTTTGTGCCTGCTATTAAACCAGGATCAGCTACATGCAAGACAATGACCTTAAATCCTGTTTTATCACTCTGGCCAAGCCAATCTTAACAAATTTTTTCTTAAATGCAAAAAAGTACCAATATGTTTACCAAATTATTTAAAATTAATACATATACTATTTTACATTTTTAAAGGAGCATCAATAATATATTGAATTAAATTATGCAAGTTATGCATAGCATTTGGTGTGGTGAGGGATGAGGGGATTCTATCTCACAGTCTTTGGAGTTCCAAGGTCACTCGCAGGAATGACTCGCCCAGCAATGTTAAGTTTAACACCTGTATGCCTGGACAGGTGATCTGGCATTCTCCAACAATTAGTACATGACTTATTTTGCTTTTAGTAAACACACTGTTTAGAAGATAAAGATTTATTTATTATATAAAGCCTGTAAGTTAGCAAAATGTTTTTAAATTCCCACTACATAAAAAGTTGCATATAACATATTTTATTATCTTTTAAATCATCTACTGTCTGTTATTCAATTCTACTTCCAAATGACCAAAAGTTCCAAAAGTCTATGTTTAATTTTTCCAAGTAAATGGTCCCAAACAAATACATTAGTTTGGCCTCGCTACTCACATTTTTTGTTGTTAGTTCATAGAACTATAAACAGTTTTGAAGATTAATCTCAAAAAAGTATTCATATATATGTATTCAAATATATTTGCTTATTTTAATCTTTACATGCTGTGGACATGTTACATCCCTAAGCAAATCTTCGTAGGGTTCGAGAACCTTTACGAGGAGAAAGTGGGAGCATGAGCGGACAAGTATGAAATATGAAATAAAAGAGACCACACAAAATGCATTGTATGGGGACCCACGACCATGGGACAAGAGAGAAATTTTACTGTTCAGCCGATGACATTTTAAGCACAAACTCTGTTATGCAAGGTGTCTTCAGGGACAACAAAGGGCAGAGGATAGCCAGGTGGGGCAACACAATGGTACCGGACCCTAGAATCTACATATCAAATAACTACTCAATGTAGATGAGAAAGAGCCCTGCTAGAGGGCTGTGAAACAAGAGCTAGAGATGATTTTGGTTTAGCAACAAGCAGGTTTTTTTTTTTTAAAGAAGCAGGAGTAGAGAAACTGGTTTTGCAAGAGAATGTTTATGTAGTTGCCAGAAAATAGATTTTTGGGGGGGACGGAAATAATTGTTTACTATCATAGAGATAGACCAAGAAAAACAAGCTGCTGGCGCCAGGTTATACTTGAAGTAAGAGTCACAAATAAACTAGCCAGTGGGGAGCTTTTGGCGGGCTTTGGTACTAAAATTTCTTTGAGTGTGCAGAAAAGCTAAGGCCGAATTCCTGTAGTAGAAAAGAAGATAAAAATCAAATAAAAGGAAAAGAGAAAATGTAATGTCACAGCCATGTCAGGATTATAGCCAGTAATCCACGCAAAGGGTCAATGATTGACTTCTCTAACGGGCCTTCTGGCAGATAATTCTTGGGAGGAAAATTAGGCACTGCACCAGAAAAGCCAAAAGCCACATCTGGTGCGTGCTTCCTTTTGCGGGTAGTGACATTTACACATATATTTTAATGATTATTTTTCTACATTGGAAGACTATCTTTAGAATAATAAAGCATGTTAAGTCAGTGCTGGTGGCTAAAGGAAAAGCAGAATGTGTCAATCTTTCTAATAGTTAGTTGCCTAATCAAGATTCAAATAATGATGGCAAAATATTTTCAACTATCAACTTATATGATTTTCTAAATTTATATCTTTAATTTATCAAATGACAACTTACGTCAGATATATAGAGTTTTAGTTTTTTTTTTACAAAAATGCCATGAAATTTAATAGTTTGCTATTATATTTTTAAATATTTAGGAATACATTTGGCATAAGATAATCTACCTTTTACCTGTTACATAGATATTTTACTTGTGTAGATCATCATATACTTATAATATCACTTAGCTGATAAACTATCATAAGTTTTGTGTTTATAATTTAATCCCTTTTATTCTGTATAGTTGTTAAATTCACTATAATACATGGATATATACTACATTGAATAATATATTGTTTATCTCCTTTGCATATGTAAATTAATTCTGTTGCAATCTCCATATTTCCATTTGAGAAATAAAGACTGTCTATTTGATTCTGTATCTTACTTTACAAAATCAAAGTCAACAATGTTTCAGTCTAGAAGATAAATCAAATAGTAAATACACTTCATCTTTTCTAACAGTAATAAAATGGTCCAGTCACAAACTATTGAATAAAGTTTCCAAGTGATTGTTCTCTGGGGGAAAAATGCATTCATTTCTCTTATCAAATTGTGATGAGAACAAATTTTAAATAGAAGAAAAACTTTTAAAAGTTTAGAATTTTCATTTATTATTTCATTGACAGTAACTTCTGGTTCACATATTATACTATTTTTATCAGAAAAGGTTTTTAAGATGTAATTTTTCTATGTTATTCGGTATTTTTAAAGCAGACAATTTGTAGTTTGATCTCAGATTTTTAAAAGCTAGGACAAATAATGCGGTAAAATAATTACCTGCATTTTTAAAATAGAAATGAATAACTGAATATATAATGTAACATTTCCACTAAACCCTAACTCAGTTTATGGATAAAACATTTTCCCTAATATTTGGTGTTTCATAGAAAATACATTGAAAATGGAATGTCTGAAGTCAGAAGTGAATCTGACTTCTTCAATTTTGAAGTTGGTAATTGGACTCTAGAGAATTTAACTCATGGAGTTACTCTCTTCACCTGTGGTACTGTCTCTTCCATCACTTTTTTTTAACCAATCTGACTCTAAGATTTTTGACAAAAGCCCTGAGGGCTAACATCTAAAAAAAGAAAAGAAAGCTAGTTTGGGGGATAAAATTAATATGATCTGAATGAGCTTCATTCAGTTAAGTTATCCTCCTGGGAGCTGAATATGAAAGAAATTTACATTTTCAATCATTCTAAGTAACTACCATTATGTTTTTGTGGTTCACTATTGAACATTTTATATTACCAATATTCTACTGAAATTCTACAATTCCTTATTTGTAATATGACTGCTATCTTCATGATTGTATTGTTATTTATCTGTTCTCTTAAATAAGAATATTTCTAAGCACCTCATATAATGGCATAAAATCTGGTTATTAAGAGTTGACTATTAAAATATTTTGTAATGGTTAAAATTTTTCCTAATTCCTTGTTTATTCATTAAAATATGAAGTGGGATCTTCTTTTTTATCATTTTTTCTTTATTTAAACATCTTTATTACAAATATGATTGTGATTAGGTCTCAGTCATGTAAAGAACACCCCCTTCACCAGTGCAACATTCCCACCACCAAATCACCCTCCATCCCACCCCACCCCCCACCTGTACTCTAGACAGTTCCCTCATTCATTCACATGATTATGGTAGTTCTCAGTGTAGTTATTTCTATAATTGCACTCACCACTCTTTGTGGTGAGCTTCATGAAGTGAGCTGGAAGTTCCAGCCCTCCTCTCATTGTCTCTGAGAATGGTTAAAATTTAAAACAATGGAGACATTGAAAGTTAGTGAGAATGTTTTGCAATCAGTGTTAATATATGATAATGAGAGTAGGATTAAATTGTACTATTGTGGCAGTTTCTAAAACTTAGTATCTACATTTTATCTAAGTATTTTGACTTCAAGCCATTTACCTGAGAGAAAGGATAGTAGATTCATAAAAATATATATATGCAACAACATTGAGACTATTTACTTGTAATATAGTCTTTGTCATCCTCCCAGGCAAAAGAAATCAATATATCTTTGGAAACTATCAGCAATATAACCATTATCACAAGAGAATGGATAAAAATACTGTGTCATATCTTGAAATGTGAATATTTATCAAAATTATCAAAGAATGACCCTGGCACAAAATAATAAATAACAAGAAAGGATGAAATATGAATAAAACTTAAACATTATGTTTTTAAGGAACATATTCTAAAATGTTAGGGATTTTCTGTAACATAGATTGGTATATAATTGCATTCATGTATATAACTAAAAATATTAGTCAATTGAATATTTAAGACATGCATACTTTAATTTATATAAATATATCTTCATTTCAAAAGATTAGAAAACAAAGCTACAATCGTAAAATCTATCTTTCTACATTATATTTTATAAATTTTAGCTTGGAAATTGAAACTATAAGCTCACTTGGAAGTTATTTAACTATGTCACTGTAATGGTACTGTTAAGACAACAGCACCATTTTAAAAGAAAGAAGTTAATGTAAGAAACTGACAACAAATTTAACAATAACTAATTTTCATCATCTTTTCTTAGTGCTCACTCTTCAATTATTTTTAACACTATTAACTATATTTTCTTATTGCTTTCAGTTATAGTTACTAGTTTTATTTTATTTATTTGTCTATATGTTGTATGTTTCAAGTAGACTTACAGGAATATATACAATATATGCTATGCATAAACATAAATATATATAATATAAATATTTTTATTTTGTATTGTAATTTATATTACATTGTACATAATATTTGAAATTAGGGGTCAGCATGGTGGCGCTAGAGGTAAGGTGTCTGCCTTGCCAGCACTAGCCTAGGACAGACTGTGGTTTGATCCCCTGGCATCCCATATGGTCCACCAAGCCAGGAGTGACTTCTGAGTGCATAGCCAGGAGTAACCCCTGAGTGTTACTGGGTGTGGCCCAAAAACCAAAAAGAAAAAAAAAGAAATTAAATATACAATCTCATAGATAAAGAAATAAATAACACTGTGAAAGCTTAAATTACTCATGAGCAATCACAAACTCATTATATTAAATCACATCTGTGTGATTTTTAAAGATAGGCTCTTTCACAAGTATCCTAGAGACAAAAACATGCATATTATATATAGGTTTTTAAATTTAAAAAAAAAATAAGCTGTGGTTTTAGAATGCTGGCTTTATACAATGTATGTGCAATGTTGTAATGATCATTAATTTTCTAAGTTAAGAAAATTTGTCTTGCCTACACTATGCAAATTCTAGCAATCAATGTTTATTTTGATCAGTGTTCCAAATGATCTTACTTTGTGCTTTAATTTCAACATCTGAGATAATTTAGTGCTTTTAAATTTAACATATCATGTGGCTTGCTTTTTAAGACTGTGCTTTTTATTGAATATATTTTTTTTGTGTGTCACTATCTCTCTCATTTTTATTTCCTTCACATCTCTAAATTTTTATCAATTAAAAACTATTGTACTTCACCAAAAAATAAAATAACATAACAATTTCACATAGCTTGTTTGGAATTTTTTGAAAAGGCATATTTAATTCATTGACTATAGGTTATTTAATTATCTATAAATACTATAAATTATACTATAAATATATAAATCATCTATAAATACTATAAATCATACTATAAATATATAACTTTTGCCAATATATATTTAAAGATATCTATACATTTTTATATTCACTTCCTCTACTCTTCAATAGTTTCATAAACTGGATGTCATACATACATGTCTGCTTTTCATTAGAAGTTATTCTTAGAATTTGTTTTTAATTAGATCTTAATTTAATAGTACTTTATTTACTTAATTTAAATTTCTATGATGAATAAGAACAACAAAACATTATTATATCTCTTTGCTAAAATGTTGATGAGAACAAAACCTAGGAGAAATAATGAATGAGTTAAGGACCTTGTGAGGTCCTTAATTTTTTTAGATTACCTACTTTAATTTGTTTTAGCTTATATGGATTACTTAACTCAACAAATATTCCATTTTTAATAATAAAGGGACTGATAATTTTGAGGAAAATTTTGAGGAAAAGTGTAATAATACCATTTAAGGCACATAGTATTACTCTAATGCCTGTACCAATAGTAGAAATTGGCAAATGATTTTCTGTAGGTTGGATAGGGCTTCAGTTGAAGAGTATGCCTCAACCCTAAGTCTAAGTAATCTAGGATTGCAAAACCTTTTTTTTTTTTTTTTTTTTGGTTTTTGGTTTTTGGGCCACACCCGGCAGTGCTCAGGGGTTACTCCTGGCTGTCTGCTCAGAAATAGCTCCTGGCAGGCACGGGGGACCATATGGGACACCGGGATTCGAACCAACCACCTTTGGTCCTGGATCGGCTGCTTGCAAGGCAAACGCTGCTGTGCTATCTCTTCGGGCCCAGGATTGCAAAACCTTAATTCTATCTGATAGTCTTATCTATCATTAAAAAGGTAAAATTCTCATAAATACTTGCTATTGTTGGGAAAAGATTTGAATTTTGAGGTTTAGAGATACAGTAAGAACCAGAAAAATGAGATATTACAGATAATCTACAGTGCCTTAAGAAGATGATATTTAGGAGATAGTCTAAAATGGCTTTTCTCACACTAAAGGGAAATTGTTATTATAAGAATGTTCCTCATCCATTTATATGTAAACCATCAATGTTTTGAATTTGTAAGCCTCAAATATCTAAGTATAATCAATTTCTTATTTTATTAATGAAAACAAAGTGCAAGATTTTATAGGGAAACTTCACAGTATCCAAGATAATGCCTCAACTAATTTTAATTCCAGCAAGGATCTTTTTTCAATATTATACATTAAACAGAGCAATAAATACCAATTCCTATGTAATCTTCAGAAACTCATCGTTTCAGCTCTTTTAAATACAACATAATATTTCAGGATCTCAAGAATATATCATTTCAGATACCGACCAACTGCTCTTGGCACAGGGAAACAACCTTCCAAGAAGAAACCGGGGAGGAAAAATAAAAGAAGAGAACATGGAAGCACAGCAATAGAGGTTATCTGACCCTGTCCACCAAGAGCAGAGCCTTAGGAGCTCAGCTAATCTAATCTGCTTTGTTTGGCTGCTGAACATGTCTTTTAGGCAGTGGCCCCAGCACAAGATGTTAAAAGCACCACACTACAAACATGACAATGGGTAAACAAAGCACACCTCCACCATATATAGAGAATAAAGATGGCAGCTCTTATGATTCAAAAAGTGCTGACCACCAATTTAGACTCTCAGATAAGAATTTTAGAGAAAACATATGAACAATGCTCAGAGAATTCAAAGAAATCATGGAACGAACTGAATGTACCACAGATAAGAATCAATAGGATATGAAAATAGAATTAAGAAAACTCTAAACTGAAATAACAGGTCTGAAAAACTTGGTAGACAAAATGTAAACCTCACTGAAAAGCCGCTCCAACAGAGTAATAGTGGCTTCGGATAGAATCAGTGAGTTGGAAGATGAAATGCATAACTCCATATAACAGAAGAGATTGGAAAACTACCTTAAAATAATCAGACATTTAAAAATATCCTCAAAGTATGTGAACATAAAAAATAGAAGTCTGTGAAACTACATAAGAATTGTTAGTCACAGAGAACCATGAAAAACATTCCCATGAAGAAACAAGAGTCAAGGGCATCATTACAGAGAAACTCCCAGAGCTAAAGAGTGTAAGCAACCAAATCCTGCATGCCTGAATAGTACCAGCTAAAAGAGAACTGAACAAAAGCACCCCAAGAGGCATCTCCCACCTTGATCACATGTCATGTTGACCCAACTTGGACCCCAGGGAATTAGACACGACCATCCAGCCTTGACTCCTGGATCCCAGACATAGAAAAGACACAGTTTTCCACAACAGCTCCAGGAACCAAATCCCCTCCAGGGCACCCTTAATACTGCTCTGACACCAACGTGTGCCAGTTCTAAAATGATATCCCGAGAATGAGAAAATGGGAACAACTTGATCTAAGAGCAGGTTGTCCTACCTCACCAGCCAATGAGACTTGTCACCCCTTGGTCTGTGCAAAAGCCAAGATCGCTATCTATAACCATGACTGGACAGTATGCATCCTGGGACCAACAACGAAGCTCTAGCCAACGTTTTGGTCTACAATCTGTACAACAAACAAGATCTCTAATGGTAGAGATCTGACTGAGACAATCGCAACTGAACGGGTCTTCTGGAAACATAACTTAAGACTATATCCCTTGCTCCACCCTAGGAGCAGCGCAATGACCATGACCACCAACTACAGAAGACGGATTAAAATGACAAGAAAGGAAGAGAACTCCTAGAACCACAAAGAAAGGCTTCATCATAAGCTCCACTCTTAACTTGTGCAACTACCAAGATCTCTAGATACAGAGGTCTGATTTTATCACTCATGACGAAGCAGAAGTCTTCCAAACACCACAAAAGCACCGAGGGGAAAGTAAATGAACAGACAAGGAGTCTACAGTCAATCCCATGACACTATTCTTCAAGGGTGGAGAAATTCTGTATCTCCTCCAGTGATTGGCAACCTGAGGCTCGCGAGCCACATGTGGCTCTTTACACTTTTAATTTGGCTCTTCTGTGTGTCCTGCAGCTGCTCTAAGAGTCAGGACTCTGCTCCTAGCCTCTGTCAGTGTGCGCCCTGTGTGGCTCTCAAAATAAATTTCAATCGTGGTTTTGGCGAGATTTGGTTCAGTTGAAAAAAAGAATTGCTGACCACTGTCCTAGGCCAAGGGAATTCCCTCTCTAATGCCCCCATATATTTACTATGCCTATACAGGAAAAGCAAAACAAAACAAAACAGTGGGAGGGGCACAAAATACTCTTTTTTATCTATTTATCAATTTATTTATTTATTTTAATTTTTATCTTTTTTGACTTACTTGTTTTGGTGTAAATATTGAAGTTGATGTCTCCAATCTTATTTTATGTTATTTACTCTTTCCCTTTCTTTTTGCGCTCTGGCATGTTTTTTTTTTTTTTTTAATTTCAGGACCAAGACTATTTTGTGGTGCTTGTCTTTAGTGCTATAGTGCTCACTGAATATTTTATTTGATATTTCTTTTTGTATTGTTGTGGTATTTCCATTCTTTTTTTTCCTGTCCTTTCTCAAACTGAGGTTGAGAGCCTCTAGAAGGACTACACCCATTTTCGGCTTATTTGATTTTTACCCACTTTATTGCTTTTTCTTTCTTCAAACAAAACCACATAACATGAACTATCTAGTTCCTGTCTCAAAAAGAGGGGGAAATAAGGGAGTGTACCAGGACCAACCAGATATATGATCACTATGTAGTAAGCTTGACACAGAGGGAACCACTTATTCTAGCAGCCTGGGGGTGAGGGTTGGGGATATGGGATGCAGGATGAAAAAGGGGGTGGAGTGAGGGCAAATTTGGTGATGGGAATTCCCCTGATTCAATATTAATATGTACCTAAAATACTACTGTGAAAGATATGTAAGCCAATATGGTCAAAATAAAAATTATTAAAAAAAAGAAAAGCACCCCAAGACTCACCCTAGTTACAATTATGAAGCCCACAGATAGGGATAGAATATTCAAAGCTGAAAGATCAAAAAAGAAAATTACATTCAAAGAAGCATCCTTAAGATTTACAGCAAACCTGTCACATGAAACCCTTAAGGCCCAAAGGCACTGGTGAGATATGGTGACAAAACTAAACAAAATGAATGCTATGCCTATAATACTTCATCAAACCAGACTCACTTTAAAATTTGAAGGAAGCATGCATAGCTTCACAAATAAACAATAGTTCAGAAATTTAGCAGATTCACAACAAGCCTTGAAAGGCAAACTGAAAGGTCTATTTTATGACAAGACAGACCAATAGACATATAAACTTTTACATAAAGATGACACTAAATGTCATGACAATTATCTCAAAGTCAATGGACTAAATGCACCAATTAAGTGGCATAGTATGGGAAAATAGATCAAAAAACTAAATCCAATATTTTCCTGCCTACAAGAAACACATCAGAATAGTAAAAACAAACATAGACTCAAAATCAAAAGTTGAAGGAAAATCATCTAGGCAAACAACTTCCATAAAAAAATCTGAAGTGATATTAATATCAGATGACACAAACTTTAGGCTTAAAAAAGCTATAAGAGACAAATATGGATGTTTAGTAATAATCAATGTACAACAGGATATGTACAACAAGAAGAAATCACACTCCAAAACACATATGAACTAATGAGGGACCAGCAAAGTATTTAAAACAAGTGTTTACAAATCTGAAAGACATGAATAGCAGCACAATAATAACGAAATCTCAACACTGCCCTATCACCCCTTGATAGGTCAACCAGGCCAAAACCTAACAAGAATATACTAGATCTAAAAGAGGAAATGATGGAAAGTGTCCTAGTGTGTTTATATATGTATGAATACATATATGCATATGCATATATATGTATATATCTGTATACATTTATCTGTATATATATGTATATATGTATGTATGTATGTATATATATATGGCACTTAACCCCCAGAAAACTGCATACATATTCTTCTCCAATGTGCATGGTTCATTCTCCAAGATAGACCACATGCTGTTCCATAATATATACATACATAAAACCAAGAGAATAGGAATTGTATGAACTGCCTTCTCATATCATAATGAGCTGAAATTAGAAGTGAATTACAGACACATAAAAAAGAACTTTAAAACTTGAAAATTAAACAGCTCACTACTGAGCAGACAGTGGGTCAGAGATGAAATCAAACAGAATATAAAATGATTCCTGGAAACAAATGTGAACAAAGACACAAATTATCAAAATTTGTGGGACACAGCAAAAGCCATACTAAGAGGAAAATTTATAGCTTTGCTAGCACACATTAGGAAGGCAGAGGGGGCCTACATAAATAACTTAATGACACAACTGAAGAATTAAAAAGTGATCAAGAAAATGAGCCAAAACTAAGAAAATAGAAGAAAACAATAAAGCTTAGAGCAAAAATGAATATTGAAAATCCAAAAAAGCAATCCCAAAGATCAATGAAAGTGAAAGTTGGTTCTTGGAAAAAATAAACAAAATAGATAAACCACTAGCAAAACTCACAAAGAAAGGGTGAGAGATAAACTTGATAAATTGAATTAAAAATAAAAAGGGGGATATTACTACAGATACCATAGAGATTCAAAGGGTAGAGACTACATTAAGAAACTTTATGCCACAACACAAGAGAAAATGAACTACATTGGTAAATTCTTGGACACTAATAATCTCCCACATTTGAACCAAGATATTCTAACATAGCTAAAATTACCCACTGCTATTGAGGAAATTAAAATGGTAATCAAAAGTTTTCCCAAAAACAAAAGCCCTGGCTAAGATGGATTCACAATGGCCTTTTTATACACCAATAATAATAGGGAAGAGATGGAAGTCAAGAAGGCAATCCCATTCACAATAGTGCCACACAAACTCAAATATCTTGGAGTCAACTTGACCAAAGATGTGAAGGACCTATACAAAGAAAACTATAAAGCCCTGCTCCAAGAAATAAGAGAGGACACACGGAAATAGAAACACTTACCCTGCTCATGGCTTGGCAGGATTAACATCATTAAAATGGCAATACTCCCCAAAGCATTATACAGATTTAATGTGATTCCCTTAAAAATACTCATGACATTCTTCAAAGAAGTGGATCAAACACTTATGAAGTTCATCTGGAACAATAAACATCCTCGAATAGCTAAAGCACTCCTAGGGAAAAGGAAAATAGGAGGCATTACTTTCCCCAACTTTAAACTGTACTACAAAGCAATAGTTATTAAAACAGCATGGTATTGGAATAAAGACAGACCCTCAGATCAGTGGAATAGGCTTGAGTTCTCAGAGAACATTCCCCAGGCATACAATTACCTAATCTTTGACAAAGGAGCAAGAAATCCTAAGTGGAGCAGGGAAAATCTCTTCAACAAGTGGTGCTGGCAGAACTGGTTAGCCACTTGCAAAAAAGCGAACATAGACCCCCAGTTAACATCATGTACGAAGGTAAAATACAAATGGATTAAAGACCTTGATATCAGACCAGATACTATAAGGTATATAGAACAACACGTCAGTAAAACACTCCATGACATTGAGACTAAAGGTATCTTCAAGGAGGAAACTGCACTTTCCAAACAAGTGGAAGCAGAGATTAACAGATGGGAATACATTAAACTGAGAAGCTTCTGCACCTCAAAAGAAATAGTGCCCAGGATACAAGAGTCACCCACTGAGTGGGAGAAACTATTCACCCAACATCCTTCAGATAACGGGCTAATATCCAAAATATACAGGGCACTGACAGAACTTTACAAAAAAAAAATCTAATCCCATCAAAAAATGGGGAGAATAAATGAACAGACACTTTGATAAAAAAGAAATACAAATGGCCAAAAGACACATGAAAAAATGCTCCTCCTCACTAATCATCAGAGAGATGCAAATCAAAACAACGATGAGATACCACCTCACACCACAAAGATTGACGCACATCACAAAGAATGAGAACAATCAGTGTTGGCGGGGATGTGGAGAGAAAGGAACTCTTATCCACTGCTGGTGGGAATGCCGTCTAGTACAGCCTCTATGAAAAGCGATATGGAGGTTCCTTCAAAATCTGGAAATTGAGCTCCCATTCGACCCAGCTATTCCACTCCTAGGGATATACCCTAGGAACACAAGAATAAAATACAAAAACCCCTTCCTCACACCTATATTTATTGCAGCATTATTCACAATAGCCAGGCTCTGGAAAAAACCAAGATGCCCTTCAACAGACGAATGGCTAAAGAAACTATGGTACATATACACAAAGGAATATTATGCAGCCATCAGGAGAGATGAAGTCATGAAATTTTCCTATACATGGATGTACATGGAATCTATCATGCTCAGTGAAATAAGTCAGAAGGAGAGAGAGAGACGCAGAATAGTCTCACTCATCTATGGGTTTTAAGAAAAATAAAAGTCATTTTTGTAACAATCCTCAGAAACAATGAGAGGAGGGCTGGAACACCAGCTCACTCCATGAAGCTCACCACAAAGAGTGGTGAGCACAGTTACAGAAATAACTACACTGAGAAGTACCATAATAAAGTGAATGAATGAGGGAACTGGAAAGCCTATCTGGAGTACAGGTGGGGGTGGGGTGGGATGGAGGGAGATTTGGGACATTGGTGGAGGGAATGTTGCACTGGTGAAGAGGGGTGTCCTTTATATGACTGAAACCTTATCACAATCATTTATGTAATCAAGATATTCAAATAAAGAGAAAAAAATTAAAAAAATTTTCAAGAGGACATACTATTAGTCCTTTTCAGGATCTTTCAGGAAATTGAAGAAACAGAAACACTCCCAAATTATTTTTACAAAACTAACATTACCCTATGGCAAAAACACAGTGATGCTGCAAAAGAATAAAAACTACAGACCAATATCCCTAACAAAATCATATGCAATGATCCTCATCAAAATCCTAGCAAATAGCATCCAACACCTCATTAAGAAGTGACCAAGTAGGTTTCATTTCAGAGATGCAAGGTTTATTATAAACATCAACCAATTTAATACACCATATCATCAAAAAAATTACCCATATGATCATATCAATAGATACAGAGAAGATATCTGATAAAGTCTAACATTGATTCGTGATAAAACTCAAAAATAAAGAAGGGAAGGAACTTTTCTTATTATAGTCAAGGCCATTTGCCACAAGCCAATGATGAACATTATTCTCAGTGGAGATAAACTAAAATGTCTAAATCTGATACAAGACAAAGCTGCCCCTTGACCATTATTATTTAACATAGTACTGGAAGTACTTGCCATAACTATTAGGCAAGAAAGTTATATCAAGAAAATTCAAAGATAAAGGAAGAAGTCAATCTCTCACAGTTTGCAGATGACATAATACCATATTTTGAAAAACCTTTAATACTCTAACAATAGGCTTCTCGAAACAATAGATTCTTGTAGCAAAGGGACAGTCTGCAAAATTAGCAAAAATATTAATGGCCTTCTTATACACAATTAACGATAGTGAAACAATGCATATTAAAAAAGCAATTCACGATAGTTTCACAGAAACTTAAATACCTTGGAGTCAACTAAAAAGGTGAAGGACCTATACAAAGTAAACTACAAAACCTTGCTTCAAGAACTAAAAGAGGAAACAAGGAAATGGAGACACATACCCTGTTCATGGATTAGGAGGAATAATGTTATTGAAATGGCAATACTCCCTAAAGCATTATATAGATTTAACATAATGCCACTAAGGAAACCCATGATGTTCTTCAGTAAATGGATAAAGCACTCCTGAAATTTATTTGGAAAATGAACACCCATTAAGAGCTAAGAAACAATTAGAAAAAAAGAAGATGGGATACCTCACTTTTCCCAACTTTAAATTGTATTACAAAGCAATAGTAATTGCAATTAAAACAGCATGTTATTACAATAAAAACAGACCCTTAGAGCAATGAAATAGGTGAGAATTCAGAGAATGTTCCTCTGACATACAATTAATCTTTGATAAAATTGCAAAAAAGCAAAATGGAACAGTAAAGCATCAAAATTGCTCCGTTGGAAAGGAAGGGTGAAAAAATTCTCTAAACTTAAAGTTCTACTCATAAGACTTTACTGGGGGAAAGATTTAATCTGATCTATATACTTATGGCATAATATGATGCAGGCTGCACCTCAGTGACCACTTGTGAGTTTATAAAGTAATTTCATCTCATCTCATGTTCCTTTCAGAAGGAATATCGTGGTATTGAAATATTTTATGCCTAAATTGGTCATGAGTAACTTTGTAAATCAAGTTGTTTAAAAGGAAAATGGTGTCTGAATGAAGCATTCACCATTCTCCCTATTCATTCCAGTTAATAAATATAGAAAAGAAAGATTAGATTTCTATGTATTTATACTTTTCCATTAGTTGTGACATTTCCTAGCTTATAAATCTATTATTATTGTAAAGTGCTGCCAAATGGAGTGATTTCTTTCTTTGCCTTCAAGCTTCCTGATCTTCTTCCTCTCTTGACACTTCTTTTAGAGAGAGGTTCATACTTGAACTCAGATGCCAATAAACATTTCTGTATGCCTTTGGACAGTATAGTCATTAGTCATGTAGAGTGCAGATAAATAAATAAAACTGCCAGCTTAGAATTTTCTAAGATGGAGAATAATTCAATGTGAAAATCAACACTACATGCAAATGTAAGTTAGTATAAAATCAGTAATTTGACATAAATTCACTGTAGACTTTTGGTAATAATAGATTTCTGTCTTCTGACATAATCATTTTATTCACTTTGATGTGAAATTTTAAAAAATTGAGTGGATAAACAAGTATTAACTTTAAAATTAATGAGCTATTTAAGAGTCTGAATAAGTGCATAAAAGTTAAATGATATATATTCTTATAAGAAAATCATATTTAACTATCAAGTATAGACTTATGTAAATCATTAACCAATAGGTTGTAATATAGTTATAATAGACATTCTCTAATCATGAATGTTTCAATCTGGAGTGATCAATTTTATGCACTTAAAGTGCATACTAAATAATTTTAATTACATTATTAAACAATTATAATTTAATTAAAATTTTGAATTTTCATATGAATATATGAAGTTTATTACCATAGATACAGTTCTTGAAATATTAATTTTTCTTCATTTAATACTACAAAATCACTTATATAATTAATAAAAGGAAAACAAAACAAAAACCCAGCTGAGTTAGTTTAAGATTTCAAAGTAATTTAATTTAGAAAATAAATTGATGCAACATAACACTTTAATATAATACAGAACCACATGGGGTATAATGATAGAACATTTCAGAAGATGCAGCAAATATATGTGATAAAATTCAATCTTTTCTGATAAAAATACTTATAAAATCATAAATAGAAAAGAACTTTCTTTTCCTTATAAAAGACATTGTAAAGAAATTTCTAAGTAAAGATGTTTATGACTAATATAAAATATAAGAATTGTATCTATAAATTCAGAAATGAGATATGAACTTACATTACAACTATCAAATGAGATATGAACTTCTATTATGACTTCCATTATGAAAGTCAGAACAACAATAAGGAAATTCTAAAGTATTTTTTAGAAACAAAATCAAAATAATATTTATGAGAATTAGTAAAAAATTAAACTACAAACAAGTTAAAAAGAAAAAAGGAGAATTCAAATATTCAAATGTCAGTTGCCCACTGTGCTCTAATCAGTGTTTGATAATGCAGTAAGAAGATATTTTCCAGTTCTAACAAGATGAATAAAAGAAATTTTCTTACTAACATATTTTCATTGTATTAGAACAAAATTGTATAGCTATATGGAAGTGCATTAAGAAAATATAAGAGAATAAGATATTAGGATAGTCAATTTTCTTATAAAATTTTAGATATTGAATGCTTTAAAATGAGTTGTGATATGTTTGGCTAGACTAGAGCAACTAATCTACTCTTAATTTTAAATAAAAACAGAAATTTTGTCTATTGTACTCTAAATATTCAAAGTCATGTCACTAAAGTAATAAGTAGGAGTTGAAAAAGGAATGAAAGTACTCCAATATTTTAATAAATTATTTTTTACATAATGCAAATCTTATTCTTATCATCTCATATAACAAGTAATATCAAGAAGATATCAGATTTATATGAATAAAATATTTACAAGACAATATTGAAAAGAATATAAATAAATAACATGATTTATATAAGCAAAATTTCAAAAGCATTCTATGCTTAGAAATAGTAGTTAACAGGAATAATATTATTTTTAATGGACCTTATGTATATTCCTAAGCCATTGCTTATAAAGGAAATAAAAAGACTTTGGATTTCAAATTAAGCATGTGAAAATTAAAACGAGTTAGCTAAATAAACATTTCTAGTGGTATGATAAACACAGAAGCACTAACAATACAAACTACTTTCAAATATATGACAAGATAAAATCATTGCTAATTGAAACCACTATGTGGTTAAAATAATTTGGAATAAAGTTTAACAGTAATATATTCTTGCTGTATAATCCTGCAATCATGATTTTCTGAACAGATCCAAAGGAAGGGAAAACATGTCTACACAAACATATGGAATATTGACATCAGTTTTATTTGGTAATTGTCAAAACATGGAGAAACTAAGATTCTTCTTGATAGGATAATGAATAAGCAAAATATGATGATATATACTTTATTTCAGATAACAATATTATTAATCACTAAAAAGAAATAATATTTCAGGCAAAAAGAGACTGTAAAATCTCAAATATATCTGAATTTTAGAGGTTAGAATAATAAATGGTTTTAACTAAATTACATCTAGAGTGAAATACTAAGAAGACAATAAAATATTTTATGTAGACAGAAACAATAACGGAGGGAGACTAAAGAATGCACATACATTATTGAAATAGTGACTCTATTTTGTATGTATTATAATGGTGAATATGCCATTGTAGCATTGTCCAAACCCCTGGACTCTATGATCCCATAAATATATAACATTGTAAAAGGATAAAGCAAAGTAGGAGATACTGTAATGTGCCATTGTTGCTTCATTAATTGTAAAAAAAAATGTGTTATTTTAGTGAGGGAGGTAATTTTATAATTATTTATATTTTTGTTCATATTTTTTTTATCAATTAAAATCAGCTCTAAAAATAAAATAGTTGTAAACAGGAAGAGAGGAAGACAGAAAGGAGAATGAATGAGAGAGGAGGAGAGCTTTCAAACTATTCAAACCTGGTCTCCCACTTCTGTGTTCTGTGTAACTCACAAGATCCTTAGGCATTGAATTTTTTCTAAGCAGAAAAGAATAGCCTTAGCAACAATGCCTCAGTTTGACAGATACGCATGTATGTGTGTTTGAATGTATACACATGGGCATGTGTGTATATAAATCTATATAAAGGCTGACCAAATGAATGACTTGATATTAATAACATATGACCAAAGTCATATGTTGATTAACATGACCAAAGACAGAACAAAAATAAATCCCTCAAATTTTAGAAGATTGAGACAAAAATGTAAGGTGCTTGTTTTGTATGCAACCACCCCCAGTACAATTCCCACATGCTTCCCTCTGCACTGTCTAAAGTGATTATTGAGCACAGAGCCAGAAATTACACATGAGCACTACAAGTGTGACCACCAAATAAACAAAACATCTATAGAGAATTTTCTGCATACATGAGTCTCTAAGTTTAGTCCTCAGTACCACATGATGTTTAAAACCTGCTGAATTCACTGAACACAGCTCATAAGGCTCTAAATACGAGATTAAATAAGTTCATATAAAACTATCCATGACCATGTAATAAGCTTACTTATTTTAGAGACATACAGAAGTATCATTTAAAAATTATATTATTTAAACTCAAGTATGTCATGTGAAGCACAGGATGATATATCTTGTATGTATGATATAAAGAAACAGGAAGACAAATGGGACCTGAGAGATAGTATAGCAAATAAGGTACTTGCCTTTCAGGCAGTGCAACTACGTATAATTCCAGGCATCCTATATGGTCCCTCAAGCTCCATTATCATTGATCATTGAGCACTGAGCCTGGAATGATATCTGAGAACCACCAGTGAAAATACATCCCCAAGAAAGGAAAACTATTTATAATAAAGAAATAACAAATGTCCAAAGGCAATAGAAACTCTGAACCCGTCTTTAATAGGAAGCTTATGAACGAAGTATAAAATAGAATTGAAGGAGATTCTAAAGGGGGCACTGACACAATTTTGGGGAGAAGCAGATACTATGTAAAATAACATAGAAAAGAAACACTACACTTAGAATATTATAAAGTACAGTGGCTAAAATAAAATAAACTTTAACAGAATTCTCTGTAAATAAATAAAAATTAAAAATACTTAAGCATAAAAGAAATATTCAACTTACATTTTAGCATCTTACTATTGCTTCCTGATAGTTGTATTTGAGAAGGTAATCTCAATAAAATATATTATAGAACACTTGGTTTATAGTTTCTAAGTTTTTAGTTTCTAGAAATATCTTATACTATTATTTTCATAAAAATAATTTGCTAAACTAAATACTTCAGTGAGTAGATTATTTTCTCTTCTTCATTTTAGAAGCATCTTCCCTTCCTTATATCAAATTTTTATCATAGTGGCTTCAATTTTCAAGCCTACATAATTTAATCAAGGGTCTTTTTTTACACCAATTTATAAATGCATGCCTGGAGAACTTCATTATATGAGAATAGTATACTCCTGTGATATAAGAAAATTTTTCTTCTATTAATGTCAGTTTTGACCATTATTGATGAGCTTACTCTGGCTCTAAATTTAAGTGTGCTTTTAAAGCTTGTTTTTTTTTTTAATTTATTTTTGATCATAGTGGCTTACATATTGTTGACAATGATATTTTAGGTACATATTTACATAAAATCAGGGGGAATTCCCATCACCAAATTGTCCTCCCTACACCTCCGTTTTTGTCCTACCACCCATATCCTCTTCCCTCACCCACAGGGTAGCTAGGATGTGTGGTCTCCTCTGTATCTAGCCTACTGCATAGTAGTCTTGCACCTCTTTGGTCCTGGTGTCTCCCTTGTTTCCCCCTCTAATTGGGGGGGCAGGACTAGCTAGTTCAAGTTACGTGGTTTTGTTTAAAGGAGAGAAAAGTAATAAACTGGGGTAAAAGTCTAATACGCCGAAAATAAGTGGAATTCTTCCAGAGGTTTTCAACATCGGTTTGAGAAATGAAGGAGAGAAAAAAGGTGAAACATTCCACCAGTACAAAAAGAAGTGTCAAATATCCCGTGAAGGCTCCAACAATAAGCACAAGCACCAAAAAACAAAACAAAACAAAACAAAACAAAACAAACAAAAAAAACAAAAAAAAATAAAAACCCACAAAAATAAACACAAAACAAAACAAAACAAGCAAACAAACAAACAAATAAATGTCATGGTCTTGATATAGGAAACATGGCATAGCATACAAAGGAAGAACAGAAAGGAAGAGAAAGAATAAGTATAACTGGGGACAACTTCAATTATCACACCCAAACAGAGAAATTGACCAAAAATAGATGGGTAAATAAAAATAATAATAATAAATGAAAATAAAATAATATATATAAAAAAATAATGATTTGTGCATTTTTTTTCCCCTCCTGCCCAGGCACAGTAAATATTGGGGTCATTCGAAAAGGAATTCACTTGGCCTAAGAGATATGGGGTTTCTCCGCCCTTGGAGTGTATTGTCATGGGATCAACTATAGACTCTGTTCAGGATCACTTACTCTCCTGGTGGTGCTTTTGTGGTGTTTGTAAGACCTCTGCTCTGTCCTGGGTGATACTATCAGGCCTCTGTGACTAGGGATCTCAGTATCTGCACAGATCCTGCGGTGGGAGTTATGATGAAGTCAGTCTTTGTGGTTCTAGAAGTTCTGTTCCATCATTGTCATTTTAATTCATCTTCTGTGGTTGGTGATCTTGGTCTTTGCACTGAAGCTAGGATGGCACCTAGGACAGTGTCTTTCTTTGTGCTTCCAGAAGCCCCATTCCATTACAATGGTCTCTGCCAGACCTTTGAAGCTGGGGATCATGTTCATTGTGCAGATCGTAGTTCAAACCCTAGGTTAGGGCTTTTTTATTGGTCCCAAGCTGTATACAGTCTGGTCATGGTTCTAGCAGCAGTCATCTGTAACTCGAAATCTTGGCTTTTGGGCCTTCCAAAGGGTGACAAGTCTTCTGATTTTGTCTTGTCGTTAGCTAGAAAGGTAGGATAACCTTCACTTAGGTCAAGTTGTTCCCATTATCTTCGTTGTCAGGATGTCATATTAGAGCTGGCATTTGTTGGTGGCCTCGCAGTATTGCGGCTGTCCCGGGTGGGATTTGTTTCCTGTAGCAGTTGTGAAGGACTGTGCCGTTCCTGTGTCTGGGATCCAGGGTTCAAGGCTGGATTGATGGTATCTAAACACCTGAGGTCTAAGTTAATTCCACATGACATATTTTCAAGGTAGGAGATATCCCTCTATTGTAAACAACTATGAGTTCCTATCTCTAATAGATAAGAGCTCTCTTTTTTTTGATATATATATATATATATATATATATATATATATATATATTTATGTAAGAATCCCCCTTTATTTTTTTTTTTTTTTTTTTTTTTTTTGGTTTTTGGGCCACACCCGGTAACGCTCAGGGGTTACTCCTGGCTATGCGCTCAGAAGTCGCTCCTGGCTTGGGGGACCATATGGGACGCCGGGGGATCGAACCGCGGTCCGTCTCCTAGGCTAGCGCAGGTAAGGCAGGCACCTTACCTCCAGCGCCACCGCCCAGCCCCGAATCCCCCTTTATTTTAGTGTGCCTTTGCAGGGGGAAATGGTGCTACCTTATATTGTTGGTGCATTTGGGGGTGGTCAAAAGGGGAAAACAGAAACAGGTTACATACCCAAAAAAAAAGATGAAAAAATAATAAATAAAAAAAAATAGGTATCAAAAATGTATGTGCTTACATATGTATATGTAGGCCGGATTTTTTTTTTTAAATGAGGTAGCAAAGTATTTAAAGGGCCAAAGTGATGCATATGACTATCTTACATTTGAGGAAAAGCGGGTAAAGAGGTGGTGTGATACAGTTCTTATGCTTATGTTGGAAATACAGGTTTTCCCATTGTCTTTTGGGTTTTTCTTGTGGTGTGTGGGTCCCCAGGCATCTTTCCATCCCATCCCCAGATCTTCTTCAGAGTGGCAAAAGATTTGTGGCAGGGAGGTCCTGGAAGGGTTCTTGCATTGAGGATACTTTTAGACCTAAGTCCGGTTTCAGGTAACAGTCCACGTTAGGGGGAGTTGTTGGGGAGGGCCTCGCAGCATGGATCCGCAGGGGAGTTGGCTGCCTTTTCTTGCAGGAGACGAGGTGTGGGTTTGACTGGGTGTCCTCTTGACTGGGTGCTGGGTAATGGTTCGTTGGGGTAGGAGGTCAATCTTGATGCCTAATAGATTAAGGACTGAGGGTGGAGAGTTTTAATATGGCGGGAGGTCTGTATGGGATTGAGGGGTGGAGGGATAGTTGGATTTCCAGAGAGGGAAAAGGGGAAGGTATATGGAAGGGGTAGGAAGGGAGAAAAGAGAAAATACTTTAGAAGGAAAGGGAGAAGATAAAAGGAAAAAAGTAAAGAGAAGAGTAGAAAAGAGAGAGAAAAAGAAAAAAAAGAAGAGAAGAAAAAAAAAGAAGATAGAAAATAAAAAAGAAAGTAGTGAGAAGAGAGGAGAGAATAGCAGGGGAATGCTAGTTTGCCTGAATGTGTTCACAGAATAGAGCCAACAGCCAACATTATACTTAATGGTGAGAAACTAGAAGCATTCCCACTAAGGTCAGGAACTAGGCAAGGCTGTCCACTCTCTCCACTCCTATTCAATATAACCTTAGAAGTCCTAGCAATAGCAATCCGACAAGAGAAGGGAATCAAAGGAATCCAAATTGGGAAAGAGGAACACAAACTATCTCTATTTGCAGACGATATGATGATTTACATTGAAAACCCTAAACAGTCCACAGTAAAACTCCTAGAAACAATTAACCAATACAGCAAAGTGGCTGGATACAAAGTCAACACACAAAAGACAGTAGCGTTTCTATATACAAATCACGAAGTCGAGGAGAGAGAGATTAAAAATACAATTCCATTTAAAATAGTATCAAAAAATATCAGGTACCTAGGAATCAACCTTACAAGGGAAGTGAAAGACCTATACCAGGAAAACTTCAAAACACTTCAGAAAGAAATTGAAGAGATCTAAAGAAATGGAAGAACATCCCATGCTCATGGATAGGTAGAATTAACATAGTCAAAATGACTATCCTACCCAAACTTCTATATAGATTTAATGCAATCCCTATCCAAATCCAGACACCATTCTTTAAAGAAATAGAACAATCAATCACAAAATTCATCTGGAACCACAAAAGACCCAGAATAGCCAAACAAATACTGAAAAACAAGAAGCTGGGTGGCATCTCCTTACCTAACTTGAAACTATACTATAAAGCCATAGTAATCAAAACAGCATGGTACTGGAACAGAGACAGGACCTCAGACCAGTGGGTCAGAACAGAATTCCCTGACATAAACCCCCAGATGTACAGCCAACTAATATTCGATAAAAGAGGCAAGAACCTGAAATGGAACAAAGAAAGTCTATTCAACAAATGGTGTTGGTACAACTGGAAAACCACATGTACAAAAGTGAAGATCAACCCATACCTCACCCCTTATACAAAAGTCAACTCAAAATGGATCAAAGACCTTGAAATCAGACCCGAATCTATAAAGTTTATTGAGAATAAAATAGGCAGAACACTCGAAGACCTATATATCAAAAAGGTCTTCGAGAATGAAGCACCATTGGCAAGAACTTTAGCAACAAACATAAACAAATGGGACTACATCAAACTAAAAAGCTTCTGCATGGCGAAAGAAACCCTACTTAACGCAAGAAGACAGTTAACAGAATGGGAAAAAATCTTTTCACTCGACATATCAGATAAAGGGCTGATATCTAGAACATACAAAGCACTCAGAAAGCTGAGCCCCCCAAAACCAAATAAAGCCATAAAAAAATGGGGAGAGGAAATGAATAGACACTTCTCTGAGGAAGACAAAAGGATGGCCAACAAACACATGAAAACATGTTCACCTTCACTCATCATCAGAGAGATCCAAATCAAGACAACAATGAGATACCACCTGACACCAGTGAGGATGGCTCACATTAAAAATAATGGGAACAATCTCTGTTGGCGGGGATGCGGTATGAAAGGAACTCTCATACACTGCTGGTGGGAATGCCCCCTTGTCCAACACCTATGGAGAACAGTCTGGAGAGTACTCAAATAACTCAGAATTGAGCTGCCATTTGACCCAGCAATTGCTCTCCTAGGTATATACCCCCAAGTGGGAAGGACATTCATTCCAAAATATATGTGCACCCCACTATTTATCGCAGCACTCAGTGTAATAGCCAAGTCTTGGAACCAACCTCGATGTCCAACAACAGATGAATGGATCATTAAGATGTGGTATATATACACAATGGAATATTACATGGCAGTCAGAAATGATACAATCACAGACTTTGCAGCAACATGGATGGACCTAGATCATATTATATTAAACAAAGTAAGTCAGAAGACAAAAGAGAAACACAGAATGGTAGCACTATTCTGAAGCACCCAGAACACACATCTTATACACAACTGATACTCAACAATCAAATAACACGGTTTAACAGGGTAGAAACTCTAAACACTGCAATAGTCAACATATACTCAGGAGCAGTCCCCAAAGTACTTGAGAAAGGAACAACGCAAACTCTTGACTACACATTATTCCACAAAGAAAGCAGCAACACCAAAAACTGCACCGTAGAGAGAACAGGTATGTAATCAACCTTCCACGCCAAAGGCCCACAACAATCACTTAGAGATAGTATTCAGGAACACAGGTAAAGAACACCACGGAAAATCACTGTCTGCAATGGAATCATCCCATAACACTACATTTTATTGTCTTTAGCTTATAATATTTAAAATAACCTCTCAGCTTTTATATCCACAGGCATCCTTGAATACAAATGGCGGATAAACTAAGATGGCAGCGCGGGATACCACATGAGATACCATACCTAGCTTGCAATATGAGATGGCCCCGAGAAAACTCTTTAACATACATTTTATCTCTAGGTTACACCTTCTTTTAGGAACTGAAGCACGTGACCAGCCAGACCACCAAAGCAGTAACCGAGACGTACAGACTTAAACTACACGCTCTATTCTGTGAATAAAGCTTGTTTTTTTTACATTAATATGTTAATTTTAATATACATTTAATTTTTTGTTAATTTTTAAATACTGTTATTCTAACTTAATGGTTGATATTTATTCCTTTTCAGATGATCTGTCAAAGACTAAAAGCAACTTTATATATTTACTTTGAAAGACTTGTTTTTTAACTTTCTTTGTTTGAGGGGACAGGATTTTGCTTATTTTGATTCTGGGGGAGCATACTTAGTGGAACTCAGGTAATACTTCTCTTTGCTCAGGAATCATTACTGTCAGAGCTTGAAGGACTGTATTTTGGTCCCAGGAATTAAGCCTGGGTAGATTGTGTGTAAAGCAAGAATCCTATCTATTATATTATCACTCCAGCCCTTTCTTTTAACTATTTGAATAATTGTTTTTCTTTTCACTTTTTTAATAAAATTGTATATTATATCTGAAAGTTTAATTTTTATTATTTACAATATATAGAATTAAGTCAAAATATTACTTACTTTTACTTTATACCTATTTTCTATATCTTAATTAAATCTATTACTATCAAAATAACTATTATTATAAGTTATTGTATATTTGAAACCAAGTAAATATTAAAAATTTACCTTTAAAGATTATTTTCCTGGTCAGCTTTTCATTTGAAACAATAATTTCAGTAAATGTTTTACTCCAAGCTATCTAGGGCTTTGGGTTAAGCATTGATTCTCAGAATGTCACCCAAACCAGGTATGTGCTCAACCACTTAATCTATATCCACAGTCCCAAAAATATTTTCGAAGTAGATTAAGCCCTATTTGTTGACCGGTGGGTTCAAAAGTCATTACAACAGCTTCTAAATAATACCATTTTATTTCTTACATAAAAAAATCTCTCTTTCATCAAATTGTGTTTCAAAATTGATATGTAGAAGCCAAAGAGATAGCACAATCATATGGCATTTGTTTTCCATGCAGCCTACCCAGGACAGAAAGTAGTTCAAATCCTGGCATCCCATATGGACCCCATGCCTGCCAGAAATGATTTCTGAGTGTAGAGCCAAGAGTAAACCCTAACTTCTGCCAGGTGTGACCAAAACCTAAAAAAAAAATAAAAATAGATGTGTAGTTAGCATATATTTTATTTATTCAAGTGCATAAAAATGACTGTTGTGACTAAATATGTAACTCAGGGATTACTACTGGCTCTGTGATCAGAAATTACTCCTGGCAGGCTCAATATTTTTTGTAAAAAATATGATGATCATGTTTGATTTCTCTCAAAGTTTGTCATAGTTTTACGAATATTATGAACTAAATAATCTTTTTTATGAAGGGCTACATCTTGTATGCTTTTTTATATAGAAACATTCCTACTCTTAAGCTTAACACAAATAGACAAATAGATATATGTCCATTTTATATTATATTTTTAGGCTTTTGATGAAGAATATACTTTTAAATATTTTGTTATGGCTATTTTTCATCCCCTGAATCAAATAATATTTGACGGCTCACCACATCTTTTCTTGATTCTTTAATTACTGCATTGGATCATTCCCATGCTTTAGTTTATACACAGCTAGAGAAAAATCTTTAAATTTCTATAATCATTCTCTGATCATTCTTAATGTCTGTAATTTTATCTGACATTTAGAAACTATCTACTAACAAAATAGGATCATTGTTAATACTTGAATTTGATAAAAATATGTTTATTATGTAGCAGCACTGTACAATTAACATGTATAATACATATCTGTAAAGAAAATGCTTAATGAATTTTTATAATCAGATGTAAATTTATGAAGTTCATTGCAAGTTTTCTATTGTTTTCATCATTTCGGTTTAGAGAATATGGTTTTTATAAACATATTTTTATTTATAAAATTTAAAAAATTAAAACAATTTGGGTACATTTGTTAAAATGCCTTTGTATTACATTTATAGTTTTTATGGTGAATGTATTTATGGTAATTATTCATGGTAATTATTTTATTAATTATTATATGATTATTGGTTTTACATTTCCTTATCTCACAGATGAATACTTTTAAAGCAAAAATACAGAAGTTTTATCATTCAGCGTATGTGATTTATTTTTTCTTTTAAGCACAGTAGATAAAACTTAGTTGTAAGAGTTATTCCTTTTATTTTCAGTTCCATTGTTAACCTTATATTATTTGCTTGACCTTATTTTTTAATCTGTGATAATGATGAAATAAATGACTTTTCTCCTGCTATAATGATTATAAGAGAATCATAAGTAATTTTTTAAGTTCAAGACTACACTTAGTAAGAAAAGTTTTTTTTTTAGGGGGAGTTGAGCCACACTCAGTGACACTCAGGGATTACTACTGGCTCTGTGCTCAGACATTGCTCCTGGCAGGCTCAAGTGACCTTAATGGAATGCTGGGATGGAACTCAAGTTATCCCAGGTCATCCTCATACAAGGCAAACACCCTACTGCTGTGCTATCATTTATGGCCCTTAGTGAAGAAAATTTTTTAAAATGAAAATTTAGTACCTTTATTATATAATTTTCTTTGTGTATAAGGCAACATAATCATGGGATCTTAATTTAAGTTTTATTATTTTCTGAGCATGTTTAATAATTATATTTTCTTCCTTAACTCTTTTCTCAAGGATGGAATCAATGTATGCTTCATATGTTTCTTTTGTTTGCTTGTTTTTTTTTGTTTTTGTTTTTGTTTTTACAAAATACTATTTTCCCTTAGCTCTACCTTTTTTTTTTTCTTTTTGGTTTTTGGGTCACACCTGGCAGCGCTCAAGGCTTACTCCTGGCTCCATGCTCAGAAATCGCTCCTAGCAGGCTGAGGGGGGGGACCTATGGGATTCTGGGATTCGAACCACTGTCCTTTTGCATGCAGGCCAACTCCCTAACCTTCATGCCATCTTTCCAGCCCTTTTTCTTTCGTTGTTTTTTTTTTTTAATTGATTTTTATTGTATGTTTCTTTTTGAGTGGGAGAATGAGGGCCAAACACACTGCAGTACTCAGGGCTTACTCCAACCTGGCTCTGTGATTATAAGTAACTTTTGGTGGGGATCAGATACCATGTAGTGTGCTGGATATTGAACCTAAGACAGCGATGTTCAAGCTGAGTGCCTTACCAACTATTCTATTTGTCTGGCCTTATCCCAAAATCATCTTTGTTAATTAGTTTCATTAATGTGAAATGAAGAAGAAACTAATATATAGTTGAGTTTTAGGAATTACTTTAATAAATGTGGAGATAAAACCTACATACTTTGTTAAACATATCTATGTAACATTAAAAATAATAATAGTTATAGGATACAAACCTTTTTTTAATCATCTTTAATTTTATTTACCAAATTTGGAAACCATATTTCAGAGATTCTTTTTTTTGTTTTTGGTTTTGGGTCACACCCAGCAATGCTCAGGGGTCACTCCTGGCTCCACACTCAGAAATCACTCCTGGAAGGCACGGGGAACCATATGGGATTCCGGAATTTGAACCACCGTCCTTCTGCATGAAAGGCAAACGCCTTACCTTCATGATATCTCTCTGGCCCCGATATTTCAGAGATTCTTTTTTTTTAAATTAATTAGTATTTTATTTAAGTAACATGATTATAGTTGGGTTACAGTCACAAACAGATCACCCCCTTCACCAGTGTAACATTCCCCCCTCCCAATCCCTGCCTGTTTTCGAGACAGGCATTCTACTACAGTTATTTGTTTTTAAATTCAGTAAATTGTTTTTCTTAAAGGATAAGGGATAAATAAAAAAAATAGTAAAAGTGTGACAGTGGCAATTGCAATTGTTTGCATAGGCCCAGAAAAATATGTAGAAAAGAGAAACAAATATCCTTGGCCTGATTACAAAAAGGCCTCACCCCCGAGATCTTAACTGACATTTTTTTTTTAATTTTATTGAAAAGATTGTGATTTTAAAAGTCCTTCATAGTTGGGTTTTAGACATACAATGAATAATGACCAATCTCACCACCAGTGTCAATCTCTCTCACCAATGTTTATCAGGTTCATTCCATGCCACCCTTCCTGCCCACATGTGTCAGTATAAAAAGCCCTTTTTAAGTTTATAATATTAAAGGTTGGGCCTCTTGATTCCATTGTTGTTGCCTTTGACTTAGATATTTTGTTCTGTATTTTTAACACTACCAAAGCACCTGAACTGATTTGTCCCTCACCCTCATCATTTCATATTTGTGTTTCTCCTCTTCCACTGAGTTTCCTTCCTTCTCCTCACTGTACTCTGGAACCAACAGAAACAGTGTTTCTTTATGCAGTTATTCTAAATACCACATGTAAGGGATATTATTCTGTATATATCCTTCTTATTTTGGCTTCATTTAACATAATATCTTTCAGTTCCATCCATGTTGCTGAAAATTACATGATTGCTTCATTCCTTACAACTTTGTAGTATTACATTGTATATGTGTACCACTTCTTTATGAGCTACTTATCTGTTACTGGATATCTAGTTTGATTCCAAGTCTTAGCTATTATACTGATGCAATGAATAGCAATGTGCATACATAGTTTTGGATAAATGTTTTTATGTTCTGAAGATAGATTTCCAAAAATGTACTGAGACATTATCCTTCTTTATTGAACCCTCTTTATCCTCAGTTATTAACCCAGTAAGTACAAGGTTCAACCTCCTGCTCCAATAAACTACCAAGCTCCCAAACCAAAAGGACACCACCCAGCCCCATATCACATGCTTTGGCAAGAAATTACAACCAACACACCCTCTGATTCATGCTTCATGACACCAAAACAAACCAAATATATATATTAATATATATGTATTAATATATAAGTATGTGAATGCATTCTGAATCTCTGAAACAGATAAATATTAAATACATACATATATATATATATACTTTAAACAAAATTCAAAATATCCTAAAATAAAATTACAGTTGTTCCATCTTTCTATATATACTTTATCTCTGGTTGTTACACATTACAAAGAAGAAAAAATAGCTATCTTTATCAAATGTCATTCAGAAGAAACTAAGATGAACTTCAAATGGCTTAAATTGATTATTGTGAAATTTATTGGTGACTGTAGAAAAAGGTTTCAATACACATGGGCAAATCAGATAGAATAGAATAGCTACAGAACAAAATAGAAAATAAAGTGTGAACTATAAAATATAATAATTTGAATAATTTTATTATGAAAGAGGATATCAAATAAGAAAGCATTTAAATATAGTTTTTTTCTTCAGGCTTATTCATTCTATAATAATTATTCCAATTGTTACTGTAGCATGCATAGTAATCTATATTAAGTAAATGATTATCTGGACTTAAGTCAGCCCAAAGGCATGTGGGTTTTTGAAATATGAAGCCATTTTAAAGAACCTGGGAAATAACTGTGGATTTTTAAGACATCCTTGCCTAGTGCTTGACCTTAGTGAAAATGTTTTCAGTTTTTCACCATCAAGATTAATGTTGGCTGTTGGCTTTTTATAGGTAGTTTTTACTATCTTGAGTAGCTTAGGTCAGATTGTCATTTTGATAATATTCTTTGTTTTTTTGTTTTGTTTTGTTTTGTTTTTGGTTTTTGGGCCACACCCGGTGATGCTCAGGGGTTACTCCTGGCTGTATGCTCAGAAATAGCTCCTGGCAGGCACGGGGGACCATATGGGACACCGGGATTCGAACCAACCACCTTTAGCCCTGGATCCGCTGCTTGCAAGGCAGACGCCGCTGTGCTATCTCTCCGGGCCCAATATTCATTCTTTTAATCCATGAGCATAGAATGTTCTTCCATTTCTTTAGGTCTTATTCAATTTCTTCCTTAAGTGTTCAAATTTTTATGGACTAGGTCTCTCACCTCTATTGTTGGTTTATTTCTAGGTATTTCATAATTAGGGACACTAATTAAGTGGTATATTCATTTTAATCTCTTTCTCCTCTATGTCATTATTTATATAAAGGAATGCAATTGTGTTTTGTGTATTGACTTTGTAGCCACTTACTTTATTTTATTAGTTAATTGTTTAGGAGCCTTTTTATGGACTCTTTAGGGTCTTGATGTATATCATTATGTCATCGGCAAATAGAGATAGTTTGACTTTTTTTGTGATATAAATTTCTTTGATTTCCTTTTCTTGTCTTATTGCTATTGCTAAAATTTCTCATACTATGATGAATAAGACTAGAGACAGTAGACATCCTTGCCTAGTGTTTGACCTTAGTGAAAATGTTTTCAGTTTTTCACCATCAAGATTAATGTTGGCTGTTGGCTTTTTATAGGTAGTTTTTACTATCTTGAGGAAAGTTCTTCCATACCTATTTCTGAGGGTTATTATATAAATGGTTGTTGGATTTCATCAAATGCTTTCTCTGCATTGCTTGATATGATCATGTGGTTCTTCGCTTTTCTTTTACTAAAGTTGTGTATGATGATTATTGACTCATATATTGAACTGTTCTTGCGTTCTTGGAATGAAACCCACTTAGTAATGATGAATTATCTTTTTGATGTGTTGTTAGATTTAATTTGCTAAGATATTGTTAAAGAATTTTGCATCAATGTACAAAAGTCATATTTGTGGTTTTCTTTCTTTGGGATAAAAATCTTTTAAGAATAATTTATTTTTCATACACAGTTATTTTCTTACTCGTTTAATGGGAATGTCCTTTTATCATAAGGTATATTTTAATCTCTTTTATTAACTACTGTGTTTTATACAATACTGCAAACATAATATTTTAGTAAAAAACAATTTTTAATCTAATGTTGCAATGAGGTGAATCAAAAGAAATCAAGCACTTTATTTATAAAGGTGAAATTAACAGCAAGCATTGACCAATCACTGCTGAGTATATACATAATATTTTTTCTCCTAATATTCTTTTGCAAGACATAACATTTAGTCTAAATACAGTATCCAAATGTTTAATTTAGTTTTGGACAATATTTTATGCCAATACATTTTGCCTTTCTTGAATAATGTTAATTTTGACTGTATAGAAAAGAACATATTTTCAGTATATGGGGAGGGTATGGTCTGGAGTTCCCAATAAAAGCCTGCTAATTTTAGATCATCCATTTTTCCTTAAAGAAAACAAGTTTCTTAGTTATATTTTTTGCTCTTTATGTGGGATTCTTTCAAGCAGTGTTCAGGAAGGATGAGAGCTGCATAGTAATTCATTTTTATGTGAGCACCTACATATATGCTTTATAAATATTGATGTTCCTTTTTTGGGGGTGATATACATTAATAGGCTAAAAACATCTTTATTTGTTGCCCATTAGTCCTTTATAATGTTTTAAAGTTTGAGTCAATTTTGTTTTAGGTACGTTTTTGCTTTTTGTAGACTTCTATTTGCCTATATGATTGTTTCTTTTTTTTTTTTTATCTATTTTTATCATTATAGTTCAAGTATGTAACCTATAAGCAATGGAAATTTGGTTCCAATTCAGAGATTTTTCTGGTCATTTTCTTGGTGAATTCAGGTCATTGATTTTAAGTAAAATAATTGTTAAATAATTTTGTAATAATAAATAAAATAATTTATTGTCATATTTTTGTATGTGTTGGAGTCTATCTCTGATTTTATGTCATTATTTTCTTTTCTAAAAGTTGTTATTTTCTATGAAATTATCAATTTCCATTTGCCTTCTTAATCTAAGTTTGTGATCCAGCTGC
Source organism: Suncus etruscus (assembly GCF_024139225.1). NCBI lineage: Eukaryota > Metazoa > Chordata > Mammalia > Eulipotyphla > Soricidae > Suncus > Suncus etruscus. The sequence goes on along the minus strand of NC_064859.1, from coordinate 44,916,262 downwards.
TCAAATTTTAAATTCTGAGTCTAAGTTCAAAGCTCTAAAGCTTATTTTCTAAAAAATATTTCAGGAATAAAACAGGGGCATTTCAGCAATATGTACTGGAAAAAAACACTGCCTGGAACCTAAACCAGCAAAGCTACATTGGATATCTGAAACAGTGGACTCAATGACTGAAAAACACTAAGACTCAGAAATCTAGACACAGAGTATCTCAAGATCTTCAAAAAGGAGAGACTCTCTGTTGAAACAAAGTCCATGTGTAAGACTATCAAAAAGAAAATACCTTCAAATTTCTCCTTCTGCCAACATCCTAATCACAGAATTTGGGGGAAGTTTGCAAAAACTGTCTATAAACTAACTTGACAGAGGCAAACACAGACATTTCATCATTCTGAGAACGTGGCCTTTTCTATGCCTAGAGGCACTGCCTTACTTTCGGGGCTAAGTTCCTTATTCTGGGAAAATGGTTCTTATCCAGCTGCAGGCATACCTGAGACATATACTTGCTTTTTCCACACTGGAGAAGCATGTCTTTCTTAAGCATATGTCTCCCGACATCCCCTCAATTTCTCTAAGCAAAGGTCTTTAATAATCTTTTCTATTTAAATTAGTTTATGTGAAGGAAGATGATTTGGAACAGTCTGGGTAAGATTTTGGACTAACTTTCATTCCCCTCAAAGAACAAGTCCTCAAGCTAGTCTGAGTTACATTGCTTTCTGAGAAATTGAGTTCCGGGGATCATTTCCCATAATCTGAACAAGTGGGCTTTCAGTCATAGCTCAATGGCTGCGTTTTGGACCCAACATGACATAAGGATTGTACCATGCTGGAAACCACAGAAGATTCTTATCAGTCCTAAATTTCCCAGGCACTACCCCAGGAGACAGAGTTGGGTAGAGAAGGAAGAAGAATCTCTTCTTAAGACTGTCATCTTTCTTGTCCTCACTTCACATTTACCTACTGGAGAGTCCTTTTATTCTGTTAGTAGATGTCAAGTCCACCAATGGCAAAAAGGACTCCAACACAATATAAAAAGACTCATTTCTCTGTCATTGGACCCTCCTTCCAACATATACCCTCTTTGTGTAAACATTGCTAATGTATGACCACATCCAAAATGTTATCATTTTTCTGCTGATCACTACCTTCTGCCTCCATTTAGCAAATTTATTTTATTTTGTTTTATTTTATTTTATGGGTTTTGTGCCACACCAAGTGGCACTCAGGGGTTACTCATGGCTATGCACTCAGAAATCGCTTCTGGCTTGGAGAAAAACATAGGATACTGGGATTCGAACCACCATCTGCCCTATATGGGCTGCTTGCAAGGCAAATGCTCTACCGCTGTGCTATATCTCCAGCCCTGTAATTTTACTTTATTGTTTTCAACACCATTGTGACTTGCATTCTGTCCACTTTCCATCTTATCCACTTCATTGCATTTTTTCTTCTTATTTTTCTTGTCATCTTATTCCACAAAATCTTATAAATTCATTTTCAAAAACTAATAAAATTAGGTATAATCTTAGGAAATATCTATAATAATCTTGGGAAATATCTATAATTATTTCCCCTCTTACAGTGGCACTTATTGAATCTTATGTAAGATTAAAAGATTAAACATATTTTGTATTCTATATAAGGTTAAGCAGTCAATAAATAGTTTTGCTTCTATTATTTAAGCAACTCTATATATACAACATAAAAATACTTCCCTTTCTACTTTATCATTAAGTGGAGGAAGTGTTTACAAAACCAGCAGAAGTAAGATTTATTGAGTGACACATACTAAAATGAGGAGAATAGAGAAGTCAGCATCAAGAAATTAACCTACTTCTTTCTTCTCTACCCACCTCTGTCACTCAGAGAAGATTAAGACTGAAGAGTCTCTAAGGTATATTTTCACAGTACAGGCCTTTCATTTTGCCAGCTCCATAAGATGGCCATTAAACAACACCTGGGTTCTACAGGTTCTGTATTATATGGAAAATGACCCTTATCACACAAATTTCTCATACTAGAGAAAAAAGCAAATAGTTACTCTTTGGGAAAAACAAAAAGTCGTAAATATTATTCAGCTCTTTTGCTATCAATCATCATTCATCACAGAAAGAATTTCAAGATAATAGAAAAAGTAAAGAATTGAAAGGTAGCCAAGGGAGTTTTATATTTGAGTGAATACAAGATTCTTTGAAGTGGAAAAAATGCAAGTACACATACATCCTAAGTACATCTTCAGTAAGATCCTAAGACATAAAGTCAGAAAGTAAACATCACAGTCTATGTATGGGCCACCCCACCGAATGGCAAAATGGCCCCCAATGTAAATATACATCTCAGGCAAAGTATTTTGATCTCCACCAAGTTGGTTTATAGTTTTTTTCAAATGTCACCAAAACCTGTTGTTGAAAGCTCTTTATGGTCTTCTTGACTTTTTTCTCTTTTTTTGGTGGGGTAGGTTGGGAGTGTTTACTTGGCAGGGCTCAGGGCTGACTCACATAACTATGTAGGTTTGGGCTTCTGTGTGTGGGGGGTGGGGGTGGGGTGGGTGGGTGATTTGGCATGTGTAGGATTAAACCAAAGTCAGCTCAAATAAGGTAAATATCCTAACTGCTATGCAATCTCTATATCCCCTTTAATATTCTTAGAATTTCATTTGCTCCAGTGGTGGACTTCATTTCTCAAGGAATCCAGCCATGCTCTGTGTCTAGAAGTCTACACCTCAGTTGTTTCCTACTCCTTTCAGATAGCCTCATATCTCAAAAATCCACAGTTATTTCCCAGGTTCTTTAAATTGGCTTCATATTTCAAAAACCCACATGCCTTTGGGCTGACTTAAGTCCAGATAATCTTTTACTTAATATAGATTACTATGCATGCTACAGTAACAATTGGAATAATTATTATAGAATGAATAAGCCTGAAGAAAAAAACTATATTTAAATGATTTCTTATTTGATATCCTCTTTCATAATAAAATTATTCAAATTATTATATTTTATAATTCACACTTTATTTTCTATTTTGTTCTGTAGCTATTCCATTCTATCTGATTTGCCCATGTGTATTGAAACCTTTTTCTACAGTCACCAATAAATTTCACAATAATCAATTTAAGCCATTTGAAGTTCATCTTAGTTTCCTCTGAATGACATTTGATAAAGATAGCTATTTTTTCTTCTTTGTAATGTGTAACAACCAGAGATAAAGTATATATAGAAAGATGGAACAACTGTAATTTTATTTTAGGATATTTTGAATTTTGTTTAAAGTATATATGTATTTAATATTTATCTGTTTCAGAGATTCAGAATGCATTCACATACTTATATATTAATACATACATATATTAATATATATATATTTGGTTTGTTTTGGTGTCACACACAGTGGTGTTCTATGTTTATTACTAGCTTTTCACTAAGGAATAATTCCTGGAGCATAGAGTGCTATGGAATTATACAGGGGACCATACAGAGTTCCAGGAAGCAAGACTCTATAAGCCTCATTTAAGGCAAGTATCCTGCCCACTATATGATAGATTTCAATCCATATTAAGAAAAATACAAATATGTGTTTAGATTCCTTGAAGACTATAAGTTAAATGATGAACATATGATAAAATTATGACATTTTGCTGTGCCTCATATCATGTCAGGGTATGTATACCATTTTTACATAAGGCTAGTAATGGCTTTTAGTTTTGAACAAAAGGGGACCATTCTATAGTATGTAAGAGAAGTATGCAGAACAAAAAAAAAAGGAAATATAAAAGAAAGGCCTAAGAACTGTTATAGTATAGGCTCAGAAATACACTAGGCAAAAAGAAACACTCGAAATATTTAAAAGTCACTATTAAGGAAAATAAGTGAATTTTAAAAACAGAAAAAAGTGGAGTATTTCTATTGTGTCAAAATATAATTTATAATAAAATTAGTTAATATTCTCTAATAAAGTATGTTAATCTCATGCCATATTCAAATTGTTATTTTTAATTTCAGACACTGTTGAAATGTCCAAAGATTATGTGTATTTACAAATGTATGCAAGTCATACTATGTAAGAATTATGGAGTATATTTAAAAATAACTACTGCTTCTACCACCAAATTTTACTTAAATTGGAGAGAAAAGCAGATCCTGGAGCGTGTTTCTTATTATTTCTGTAATAATAGGACTGAGATGTCAGTCTAATGATAGTAGTCCCAGTGATTCCATTCAGGGAAAGAAGTGAGAATTACACATTTATTTTAGCAAATAAGTATGCAGTTAATTATAGATGTTGGTTTCAGTATGCCTTTCTCTGCAATCTTTGGAAGCTAGATTCATATAGTTTATTCAAACAACAGTTTTTTAAATATATTTCATTGAATATATATGCAATTTCATTTAGAACCTAAGGATAAAATGTTTGTCTGTCAGTGTAAGGTCCCAATGACTATTGTCCATAAATAAGCATACAAATGAACCTAAAAAAATTTGCCAGCACTGACATTTATCTCACTTTCACATCACTTTGTAATATAATCACAGTAGTTGAATTCCATGTGTCTTAGTTGCTTACCCTCTATAAGTCCTTTAAGTACACGAATTGAAATAGACATTTTAAAAATTAGATGCAACCACAAGCTGAGTATTGTGGTATCATATAACAGTGGTTAAAAAAGAGTGAGATATTTATGCTGCTGGTATGAGAGGAGATTCCTAGGAGATGGAATATGTTTCTCTGGGTGACTTATGGGCAGTGGAGAAGAGAGTTTGCAGTTCTTTGTAGAAAGGAATCTTCTGCTTCCCTCTCTACGTGTCTCAGTCATGCAGGGAATGACCTGGGAAATTAAAGATAATAATAATAATATACAGGTTTTATATTTTTCTAGTCACAGTGCGGTTGTCAAATCACACCTGAGTCAGACTTGTTGCCACTAGATTTCTCTGGAAGTCTTGTCCTCAGTAATACTAAAGTATTGCTTGCTCCTTGTAAAAATGAAAACCCAGTCTTAAATTTCAACAGGTTTTTCCAGGTCTGTCTTCTTTCCTCGCAGCAATGTGTGTTTGACACATTGTGAAGTAAAAGATAATTATTTGGTAACTAAAGATAGAGAAACAAACAGATGATATGTACCCTAGAAAGCATGTGTATTTCCAGAGTGAAGAGTACAATACATATTTTAGATAGATGCTGCTCATTTCTCAAAGGGAAATCTGCCCCAGAGTAAGAAAGTATACATCTCAGTTAAAGATGGGAGCAAATGCCACCTTTTCTTCAGCCAATTTAGTTTATAAACAGTTTTTCCAAAATGCCACTCAAAGTTTATTGCTAGAGTAGTTGTCAAGCAAGTGAGCATGGAGTTGTTGATGGTCTCTTTTTGAAATTCTTAGCAAGGACTTTGTTTTAGTGGCAAGTCTTTCATTCCACCTCAGACCAGCAATGCTCTGAGACTATCTGAGACAAATATCTTAGTTGTTTCTCAGGTTATATCAGATCTCAAAAGGGTCCCATGCCTTTGGGATAATTTGGATTTCAGACAGTATTTTCCTAGTATAATTACCAGGAATTTTGTCTCTATGTGCAAAAGTTCAAAGGTATTGTTGTAACATATCAATATGGAAAAATAGAAATTCTTTAGTGTGATAGAGTCCTGTGAGCATCCAACATCTTTTTCTTAAATTTTTAATCAATTAGTTTAAACAAAATCATTACAAGTTGGTTCACAATGCAGTTGGTTGTTTTTATTTTCCCAGTAAAACAGTTGTATATGATTGAGTTTCAGTCATACAATGTACAACACTTCATAACCAGACAGTTCTCACTACAACTATCCCAGTTTCCTTCTCATCATCTACATATCTGCCTTTGGGGCAGACTCTCTGTGTCTCTCTATCTCCCTTTTTTTTTCCTTTCAGACAGACACTTGGTTTGTACTATTGTTAATGAGAGGGTACTATGTGTATCACTTTTTTCCTTTTAGCACCCAATTTTTATTTAGAGTGATCATTTCTGTCACTGTCACAGTGGCCCCTCCTATGCCCTAACTTCATTCCTCTACTATTTGTGGTAAGCTTTCTACAGTGGAGCAGTTCTCCTGACATTCTTCTCTATTGTCTCTGGATATTATTACTATTCTTTCTGTCTATCTATCATCTATCTATCTGTCTATCTATCATCTATCTATCTGTCTACCTATCTACCTATTACCTATCTATCTCAAAAATGAGTGAGATTACTCAATTCCTCTCCCTCTGAGTATTTAAAATATTATATTTGTCAAATTTCTTGGCTTTTTCTCACAACAAACATTAAGAACAGTCTTATTTCCCAAGGCAAATAAGAAATTATATGTGAAAGACATAGAACTACTTTACAATATCTGAATGCTACCCTAAACAGTCTAAAATAATGAGCATGTACATTTAGATTTTGACTCACGTATCAAGAATTATAAAATAAACCATTTAACAACATACTTGACACTGGCTACAAAGGTTTTTAACATACTTACATAGACACTATATATTGTTATGATATATATGTTGGTGAGTATATGATTTTATTGCTTCTATCCATACCTTTATTCTGCACCAAGAATTATACATCATGTTTAGATACAAAGAAAACTAGGGACCAGAGCAGTGGTGCATGCGTTAAGGTGTATGTCTGCTTTGCCTACGCTAGCCTAGGACAGACCACGGTTCTATCCTCCAGTGTCCCATATGGTCCCCCAAGCCAGGAGTGATTTCTGAATTCATAGCCAGTAGTAACTCCTGAGCATCACTGGGTGTGGCCCAAAAACCAAAAAAAAAAAATGGATACAAGGGAAACTAATCCCTCATAATATGTGGTCCATTCTACAGTATATGTAAAATAAAAAATATACATGTCTACTAATTTAGTCTACTTTTATATTGGACATATAAAACAGCTTTGGGAGTAGGAGGGCAATAGAATCATGCTGGGTGATATTGGTCCAGCTGTCCTAGTTGAGTGATTAAAACTCAGGACAGTGATGCAGTGCTAAATGGGTGCCATAAGGTCCACACTTGATGGGGCCTTGACTCCCATGAGGATTATACCTTATGATAGGAGAGCAAATAAAATGAGTAATCAAACATGGGGCTCCACGTATTTCAGACCAGTTTGCCATCTCTCAAAGCTGTCTCCTTGGTTTCATTTTTTCTACTTTATAATTGCAACCCTAAAATTAATAAAATTCGCATTTATGGATTTAGAGTAAAAATATCCAGAGGAACAAGGTCCATGCCTAGCAGCTCCTGTGACTCTGTGCTCAGAGGTCTCTGCTAGCATCACTGGGAAAGATAGGACCGAACAATTTTCCCAAACTAGCAGAAAAAATTGAGAAAAAATATTCCAGCAAGTTATTTTTAAGTTTTAACAATATAAACCCAAAATAAAAATATATGTTATATAAATACTTGGTCTACTATAGTTAGGTTGCTTTTGAAAATCTATAATTATGTCCTAAGTATTTAAGAATATATTAAATCAGATTTACTCTATATGCATCATTTTAGAAGATTTTTCAAGTTTACTTATGGAAGAAAAGTTTATAGAAATGAGTAGATACTGAGATGACCAAATAGGAAAATATATGTTTACATCCCTTCTAATTACAAAATATACTGTACTCAGAATCTTGTTGTAATCTACACAGTATCTGATCTGAAAGTTTTACAGGCAAAACTGTCATACCAAGGGACTGAAGGTTCCATACAGAGAGAGAAGAACTTGCTGAGAAAGAAACCCCACTGTGAAGCAACATGTTACAAGTAGGAACCAATTTTTAAGATGTTAACTTATTACTGAGGGGTGGAAGTGTTTACCAAAAAAAAAAAACACATAGTACCACCCCTATCATTCTATGCTTAAAACACTGGAATTGAAGACAAGGAATTACAGGGTATAAACATGGCATAAAGCCACTCTCAGATGTAAACTTGAGAAGCTCTTATAATGCATCCAGTGTGTAGTAGACACTGTATTGACACTCATGATCCAGGGAAACACCTTGGGAAATAATTCCTTTTGGGGGAGGGGGCTATCCCAAGCAGTATGTTCAGTACATTATGGGGGCCTGTTGCAAATCCTGGGGACAGATCCTATCTATGCTATAAAGATTAAGCTTAGTTCCTAAGGTCATATTTGCGATGCTACTCAATGCTTTATGGACTTAAGACTTTTATGACTGCACCTAAAAGTGCTGAAAAATAATGCAGTCCCACGGATTGAACTTGGATTCTTGAGAAAACATGCCAATAAAGTACTCTTGACACAAGACCAATTCTCTGGTTCCCTGAGATCTTAAGAGAGATTGACCCAAGCCAAGAATGCAGCTGAAATAGGTAAAGAGTGAAAGATACCATGATTACTTCCACCATTCAATTAACTCCCTTCTTCCCAGTTAATAAGTGACTGTTAGTGAGCAGGTTCCTTCACTGAAGCCCATTACCAACCTTTTCAAATCAATCTATTTTGTGAAAGTTCTGCCTGCTTTCAAGTGTGCTTTTTGCCTTCCCAGACAGTAGACCCTCTGAGAGAGGCTCAGCTTCCTTCTCAATGCCCTGGTCTGAATTCCCAAAACATCAACAAGATCTTTGAGAATGTGGCAGTATGTGGACTGCTGGCAATGCAAGACTGAATCTCAAAGCCGGGAATTGAGAGCAAGTTCCTCAGGAAAGCACAATCCTGATTGTGCTTGTGCTCCTGATTGTGATTCATGCTCCAAACAAATGGTGCACAGCTCTCACTGGGCTCTCACTGGGCGTTTCTATTACCCTGCTTGCCTCTAAGCACAGATGACTCAAGACACTTGACACTTTATTTATTTACTTATTGGGTTAGTGCACACACCAGCAGTACCGAGGGCTTACTTTTGGTTCTGTGCTCATAGATCACTTCTGAGGGGAGATTATGGTGTGCCAAGGATTGAACTTGGAAGAACAATATGTGGCAAATGTCTGATTTCTGTACTATACTTTCAACCCTGAAACTTGACCTTTTATGGCAAAATCCAGAAGGGTTATTCTTGGTCTGCTCCAAGGACCATACGTAGCACACATAAATTGTTATTTTAAATAAGTATTAAATTTTTTCCATTATAAATTTTTAATTTCATAAAATTTGGGGATTTTGTTCGTGTGTTTTTGGTGCCATATCTGGTGGTGCTCAGGACTCTTTTTTCTATGCTCACAGATCACACCTGCATATCTTAAGAGTTCATATGTGGTATAGTGATTAAGCCTAAATCTTCTGTGTACAAGGCAAGTGCATAATCCTTTGAACTATCTCTCTGGACCCTCAGTAGAATTTTTAAAAACATAAAAAAAGAATGCAGTCAATTGAAACTAAAGGCATCTTCAAGGACGAAACAACACTCTTTAAGTAAGTCAAACCATAAATACACAAATGGGACTATATTAAGTTGAGAAGCTTCTGAACCTCAAAGGAAATAATGTCTAGGATACAAAAGCCACTCACAGCCACTCAATGGGAGAATCTATTCACCCAATACCCATCAAAAAAGTGACTAATATCTAAGACATACAAGGTACTGACAGAACTTAACAAAAAAACATCTAACCCCATCAAATAATGGGGAGAAAAAATGAACAAATGCTCAAAGAAGAAATAAAAATGGCCAAAAGGCACATGAAAAAATGCTCCACATTACTAATCATCAGGAGATGCAAATAAAAACAACAATGAGGTACCATGTCACACCACAGAGACTGTTGCACATCACAAAGACAAGCAGTGCTGGCAGGGATGTGGAGAGAAAGGAACTCTCATTCACTGCTAGTGGTCATATAGTCCAGCCCTATGGAAACAATATGAAGATTCCTCAAAAAACTGGAAACTGAGCTCCCATTTGATCCTGATATACCACTCCTAGAGATATATCTTAGGAACAAAAAAATCCAATACAAAAATCCCTTCCTCACACCTATATTACTTACAGCACTTTTTAAAATAGCCAGACTCTGGAAACAACCAAGATGCCCTTCAACAGATGAATGGCTAAAGAAACTATGGTACATATACACAATAGAATATTATTTAACTGTCAAGAGAGAAGTCATGAAATTTTCTTATACATGGATATACATGGAATCTATCATGCTGAGTGAAATTAGTCAGAGGGAGAGAGACACAGAATAGTCTCACTCATCTATGGGTTTTAAGAAAAATTAAAGACATTGAAATAATTCCTAGAGTTGAGGGCTGGAAGGACTGGATCAAGATATGAAGTTCACCAGAAAAGTATTGAGTACAGTTAAAGAAATAAGTACATTGAGAACTATCATAACAATGTCAGTGAGTGAGGGATGTAGAAAGTCTGTCTCAAATACAGGCGGGTGGTGGGAGAAAGAAGAGATGGGGGCATTGGTCATGGGAAGATTACACGGGTGAAGGGGGTGTTCTTGTTATGACTGAAGCCCAACTAGAATTATGTTTGTAATCACGATATATAGATAAATTATTTAGTTAAAAAAGTCAATCTGAAAATTCTAGCACCAGTATAATTCTAATCATATGACATGTTAGGGACTGAGGACATTTAGCACAGTCAGATATAACTTACTTTGAAATAGTGAGTTCTACTTTCATTCCCCAGTAACTCAAAAAAATATGCTATTCAAATTATGATGATCATATTCTGAAAATAGAAAAACTTAATTGAATAATTAAAGATTGAAGGGAAGAAAGATTGCTTACAATAAGCAAAATGATGATTTATAATTTGAGAAATCATACTATTTTCTTTTTTTTAAAGTGAAATATTTGGATTTAAAGAAATTCACTTTATGGGGCCGGCGAGGTGGCACTAGAGGTAAGGTGTCTGCCTTGCAAGTGCTAGCCAAGGAAAGATCGCAACTGCAGTTCAATTCCCCGGTGTCCCATATGGTCCCCCCAAGCCAGGGGCAATTTCTGAGCGCTTAGCCAGGAGTAACCCCTGAGCATCAAATGGGTGTGGCCCGAAAAGCCAAAAAAAAAATTCACTTTGTATATAACTATTTTGCTTTCAGATTTCTTTCAAAAATGTGAGGTAGTTATGTTCATAAAAGAACATCACTCTTGCTCTTAAATATGTTTAAAAATCTTGATAAATACTCTATTACTGAACAAATTAGTAAATGGATGATGAAATATGGGGTCACATTTGTAACTATTGCAGTGAGAGCCTAGTGTAGTGATAAACTTAAAAAATATGGCTAGATTACCTTATGTGGCAATGGATTTAGAGTAGAGGCATTTATATCAATTAATTTGTACACTGTCATTGATGAAAAGAGAGTATATTAACCTTATATTTCAGACTCAGTTGGTATACACATGACTCTAGAAGCTGAAGAAGCATATGGGGTATACCAACTGACAGTAGTAATTAAAATCTAGTGTGGAAAAATTGATTTCTAATATTTCTAATACAATCATTGAATTAAAAAATAGTACTCTTTGTAAAAAACAGCAGATGCTAAGATTAGCATAGGCATGATACACTTAGATGTTTGTGTCTGAAATTAATAAAGTGCTAAAGTGCTCACAAACATTTTTGAACTAACATTCTCATCACACATATGCACAAAATTAAGGAGACCTATCAAAGTGAGACATGAAATATTAGAAAGTATAGACAGTGGCTTCAGTTAAGACAATTTGTGAACTAAAAGAAAAATATTGATTGATTTTTCTACAATGTAAAACAAAAACCTTGAATCATTACTTATATATTAAATTTAAGAAAAGTCATAGTTATTATTCAAAGAGGATTCTAGTTTTATCACTCTAGTGTAAATATGACATTTATGCTTAAAAACACATAGTAGTTTGCTATATTTATTAAAACATAATCTGAATTTGGATTCAGAACCATGGTAGAATCTTGTAGATCAAACAATCTCTTCTAGCCTAACAAAAAAGAAAGTTAGCAAGATAAAGTATGTTTGAGATGGTGTTAGAAAAAGAATGATATATTATTACTGTCTGTTGCAAGCATTAAGATGCAGAGTTTAGTTATCTAGCTATCATTTATCTATATTAAAATTCTAGATTGTAAAAATGCATTATGAAACTTTTTTCCCAAAGACTTTCTTTTTTATTCATCTTCTTTGAGTTAGCTTAGTAGACTATTTAGTTTCATTAAAATGGCAAGTAGATTTATGGTCAAGTTGTCTAGTAAATAATTTTTTTTCTTAATATGTTTTCTACAGGGTATCTTTCTTCAACCATGATTTATTTGTGGAGAAAACCAAAAGAATTTTTCTGTTTCTTACATCGACCTATCCCTTGGCTCTAAGCAGTCAATAAGTTATTAGGCCAGGAGTAATGCATTATTTACTTCTCCCTTTATATGGGTATTTATGTGAGAATGTTATGTTTGTAAGCTAATGCTATTATTAGTTAAATCTGCTAGACCACAAACTATGTATACAAAAGCATAGACATGGCAGCTCATGTTGGTGTAACCCTAAGAAACTAGATTTTCTACTAAAAACACTTCATTATATGCATAAGTATTTCAATCACTTGACTTTAAAAGATTGATTCATTAACATTTTAAGGAACTACTAATCAGAAATGCTTAAAATCCTGTTATAATATTACCTAGGACACACATATTTGAACAAAGCTTCTTTTCATCAACTTTATTCAATTAAGATGAACAACAACAAAAAAATCCAAATTGTATATTGTAGAAGTTAGATATACATCTATCTATCATCTATCTATCATCTATCTATCTATCTATCATCTATCTATCTATCTATCTATCATCTATCTATCATCTATCTATCTATAAATTATGATACATATAATCATAGTCAAAGTAATTCTTCCAATTAGTAAAAATTCTCATCACTTCACATTTTATCTTAGTATGTCTATGTGAATACTTAAGTTCTTTTATAGAAAATTTCATTAATATTTGCACAGTGCTCAACTGTCATAGCACTGCTTTTCGTGTTTTTTTGTTTAGTTTAGTTTAGTTTTAGGTTTTGTGTTGAATCACAGCTGACATTTTTTAGGGCTACTTTGGGATTGATGGTCTATCAGTGGTCCTCAAACTATGGCCTGCGGGCCACATATTATATTTGTATCTGTTTTGTTTCTTCATTGCAAAATAAGATATATGCAGTGTGCAGAAGAATTCGTTCATAAGTTTTGTTTTTACTATAGTCAGACCCTCCAATGGTCTGAGGGACAGTGAACTGGCCCCCTGTTTAAAAAGTAGATCATGTCCTTTGTTCTATGCTCTCCCACTGTGTAGAGGGTGGTGCAAATGTTGAGTTTCTTCAAGCAATGTAGGTGATCTAGATCTTTCTGTAATCTCCTGACCTGGATAAAAATCATGATTTATTTTCCATTCTCAGAGAATTTTTATATAGTAGTACTCTTTATTGTGTAATATTTAATAAACTCAATTAAAATAAAATTAGAGGGGGCCGGGCGGTGGCGCTCGAGGTAAGGTGCCTGCCTTACCTGCGCTAGCCTAGGAGACGGACCGCGGTTCGATCCCCCGGCATCCCATATGGTCCCCCAAGCCAGGAGCGACTTCTGAGCGCATAGCCAGGAGTAACCCCTGAGCGTCACCGGGTGTGGCCCAAAAACCAAAAAAAAAAAAAATAAAAATAAAATAAAATTAGAGATTACATCGCACCTCTACTTTGTAAATGTGTTGGCTTGCAAACAGATATATCTGTATATTTTTCAAATGGTATCAGAGAAAATCTGAGATATTAATATGCTTACAATGAGCAAATGCATTTCACCTAAAATTATTTTGTTTACTGACAAACATTTTATGAAACTGGTCAAAGATCCTCTCTGTGATATTGAATGCATCCTTCCCTAAATACAATATAACTAATTTTTAGTAACAATATCTCTGGTTATGTCAAAATATTTTCTTGCTTATACCTAAAATTAATTAACTTGTAGTGCATTCTAGTATTAAATATACCTATATAGAGCTCTAAAATATATATATATATTGTGAACAACACATAATTCTCCATTTTCAGACTTTAATTCATTGTGGTCACTTTTTAATGTTATGTAAGAGAAAAATAGTTTGGCATATGAATTCAATATATAATCAATAGATATGGTATATATTCAATATATATGGTATATTTTTAACTAACAATTCACCAGAGAAATACATACATATTATATTAACTATATTATATAGTTAATTATATTAACTAATAATTCACCAGAGAAATACATACATATTATATTACTTTCTATAAAGATTACCTATATTACAGTTGATGTTAGTAAATCAATAACAACAAAATAATAGATATATATTCAATGAATGTGTATCATACACAAAATCAGGTAAAATTTAAGATGCTTTGGAAAAGAAAATGCTTAGGATAACTTTATTATTTTATTTTAGATTTGTTATTTGTGAAATATCTACACTTTATAAAATGTATTGCTTGAAAATACATTCTCTTCTTACTGTATGCTATGCTTTAATTTAAGCACTTTTCAACATAAAATGTGGAGTAAGTGAAAATATGATTGAGTTAATATCAATAATATTGACAGTGTCTAGATTCTCTTACTAGTTTTCTATTTGCTCATTAGTTTGACAATGAAAATGAAATAGTGAGGTTGAAGTTAGATTTCTCTAACTTCTCAGAATAAAATAAATAGGTAATGCTATTTTTTAAGTTTAAAATTTATTTTTTGATTTTATTTTAGCATCAATAAAATTAAAGATCATTACTTTTTGTTTTATTTTAATGTCATACTCAGTGATACGCTGTACTCAGGGCTTGGATGGGCAGCATGCAAGCAAACAGCTTATAAGTTGTACTATGTATGACTCTGGCTTTTACAAGAAAATATTGTTTTTATAATACTAGCCGAAATAAAATCACAGTGAAATTTCTGTTTCAAATTTTATTTGATTGAAACAAATGTGATCTACAGATTGTGATCTTTCATATTAGAAATTTAAATATACAATGAGTCAGGAACCTTCCCACCACCAGTGTTTACCTCCCTCTACCAATGAACCCAGAGTGCATCTTTTCATCAACTTTTGCCCCTGGCCTGGCAATATAACAGGCCCCTTTAAGTTTACATTGTTAAAGTTTAGTCCCTTGATTCTATTATCATAGACTTTGACTTGGATATTTAGTTCTGTCCGTGTGTGTGTGTGTGTGTGTGTGTGTGTGTGTGTGTTTTACCTGTCATTGCATCCGAGACCACTTGGCTACTGCCCCCAGCCTATCTTTATTCCTTTCTTAGTAATTTTATAGAAGAGTGCAAAAGTATCTGATAAAATTAAGTAGTCTGTGCCTCAAGATTCTAGAAAAAAGTCAGGATACCTAATTTAAAAAATATGCTATAAAATACAATAAAATAAAAGGTGTGTGTGTGTGTGTGTGTGTGTGGCAGTTTTTTCTTTTCTCTTTTCTTTTTTCTCTTTTTTTTCTTTTTGTAAAATATGGGGAAAATAGAAAGGAAAAACCTTTGGCCTAAAAACAGGGAGGTCTTACCTGTGAAGCATCCTGCCATAAGACCAACTACTTGTCTAACCCACAAGTCTTTCTCTGTGGTACCAGTAAAAGTTATTCACAATAATGGTTGTCATGGTCAGGTTTCTGTAGTTAGATACTGGTTTTTGATACACAGTTATGTTGAAGTCAGGGTGACATGGAGAATTTTCTGGTTAATATCACCATTAGCTTGCAATGCAGCTAATTTTCTGGTTAATATCACCATTAGCTAGCAATGCAGAAAACCCTGTCCTGAAAGCAAATTGTTACTGTTAACAAGTCATCAGTGTGTCATATAAAACCATTCTGGAGCAAGTCGGTGCCAGGGCAGCATTAGAGCCTTCCCTGGTAGAAGTCCAATTCCTGGTTCTAGCATAGAAAATCATGCTGGTTCTAAGGTTGGGATCCAAGGTTCAAGGGTGAATGCCCAATGTACTATCTTCTGAAGCACAAACCAAGTTACTATGACAAGTGTTCAGGGTGTAAGACCCCACTGTGTTAAAAAACAAGTATATATGTTCCTATTGCCATTAGATAAGAACTTGTTTGCACATGTAAGATTTCCTGATTTTAATGTGTCTGTGCAAAAAGGAACAATGTCATGTTATACTACTGCTACATGCTGTAGGTGGCTTCTGTCCTACAGCCATCAGTGAGATTTTGGTGAATCCACTTTAGGGAGAGTGGGTTGCATGGATGGAGAAATATGAAAGATAAAATAAATGAAACCACACATAGTATATGGGGTCAACTCATTTCTGGCAGGAGTTTAATTTTTTGAGCAGGGGAACTTATAGGGCTTAAATTAGCCAGAGGTAAAGAATAATTATAATTACAAAGCATAGTAAAACAGTAATTCCTAAACTATGGGTGTGACTGGAAAAATTCTAGGTTACAAATGAGAAGGTCACAACTCAAGGTAACTCTTTGCAAGCTTACTTTAAATGCAAAATTAGGATTAGGAGGGAGTAGAAAATATCTAGGAACTTGATCTTTATTAGACTAGACTCTATTGTTATAGAGGTTAAGTGAAGGGAGGAACCAAATCTCAAAAAATGAGTTTCCCTTTTTCTAAAGGAGGATCAATAGTTAAGATCTGCATTCTGGTTATGCCTTTGATTACCAGAAACTGCAGCTGAAAAGGACATATTTAAAAAAGAGAGAAAAATTGTCTTTGCTTTTAGGGCTGGCTATATCCAGAAAAAGGAGTTCTCAAATAAACTTTGGTGCTGGAATTTCTGAGCCAAATATTTTATAGAGGCCGTTATTTTGCTTGATATATATAAAGGAGAGATAGTCAAATACTGGCTGAAAATGGCCAAAAGGCACATGAAAAAATGCTCCTCATCACTAATCATCAGGGTGATGCAAATCAAAACAATGATGAGATACCATCTCACACCACAGAGATTAGCATACATCACAAAGAATGAGAACAATCAGTGCTGGCTGGGATGTGGAGAGAAAGGAACTCTTATCCACTGTTGGTGGGAATGCCGTCTAGTCCAACCTCTATGAAAAGCGATATGGAGTTTCCTCCAAAAACTGGAAATTGAGCTCCCATTCGACCCAGCTATTCCACTCCTAGGGATATACCCTAAGAACACAAGAATACAATACAAAAACCCCTTCCTTACACCTATATTTATTGCAGCACTATTCACAATAGCCAGGCTCTGGAAACAACCAAGATGCCCTTCAGAGACAAATTGGTAAAGAAAATGTGTTACATATACACAATGGAATATTATGCAGCCGTCAGGAGAGAAGAAGTCATGAAATCCTATACATGGATGTACATGGAATCTATCATGCTGAGTGAAATAAGTCAGAGGGAGAGAGAGAGAGACGTGGAATAGTCTCACTTATCTATGGGTTTTAAGAAAAATAAAAGTCATTTTTGCAACAATTCTCAGAAACAATGAGGAGGGCTGGACCTTCCAGCTCACTTCATGAAGCTCACCACAAATAGTGGTGAGTGAAGTGATAGAAATAACTACACTGAGAAGTACCATAATCATGTGAATGAATGAGGGAACTGGAAAGCCTGTCTGGAGTACAGGTGGGGGTGGGGTGGGATGGAGGGAGATTTGGGACATTGGTGGTGGGAATGTTGCACTGGTGAAGGGGGCTTTCTTTACATGACTGAAACCTAATAACAATCATATATGTAATCAAGATGTTTAAATAAAGGGAAAAAATGAAAATGTAATGCAAGGCATCTCTTTGGAAATTCCTCAACCATCCATGCAGGGGAAAAAACACGTCCACAACAGGCCTTTTGAGGAACCCCATGGGGATTAAATTAGTTCTACCCCCCAGGAAAATATGAAGATACACTGGTGAGCTGAGCCCCCCTAGAAGCTTAGGTATGCCCAGAAGGTACATATGGGGGTAAAAATAACAATCTAATAATTTGGTTATAGGATGGTATAGGAGAAACATATCTACTATAATTTCCTATTAAATATTTCCAAAACAAGGAATGGGAAAAACTGCTGCTACATAAGAAAATAGATAATCATAATAACTCCTATTAGAAAATACACTAAATAAACATTTGACAGATATATATGTACATATATATAATATGTATATGTCACCTTTAAGTCTTTTTAAATGGTGTTGGGGTGGGTGGATAAAATTCGATGCATAGCTTTAGCCTGTCACATAGTTTTGTGGAGTCTGAAAAATGGCTCTCCTAAGTCACATATCAGAAAATGTTCTTGATCTGAAGGTTTATCAAAGCTGAATTTGGTAGTAAGCAACAGTCCAGAGCAAAGGGAGATGGGGGAAAAAGAGACCGCTGAAAACAAATCAATAGCAGTGGCAGTGGAAGCTTCTTCTCAGGCTGAGGCTAGATGGGCTGGGAATTTGTCTTTTCACTTTGGGAGCTGATTGTCAGCTGCCTAGGGTGGGGAATGTCCCACTTCGTGAGGAGTTCAAAACTGAGGATAAAAAGGGGTTAAATGGGGGAAATAACATATCAGGGTGAGAGGGAAAAAACTGGGGGGTCTAGAAAAGAATTTGTATAGTGGTAAGTAAAGGGAGGGAAGGACTTATAAATAACAGGGAAAGACAATATACAATATATACTGACATTATGCATGTTATAGATGGATATTAGACAGACATTGAGGTGGCCAACACATACACTCATGCACACGCATAGACAGACACTAAGAATCGATCCTCGAGTTACAGTTGAAAAGCTGATCCAGGTGAAATGGGTCAGAATGCTTAAAAATAAAAAGCTGACAAGTTAGATGAAAAGGTTTTCCATTTTCTAGGCCAATCATCATTGATGAGGGTAAACTTTACTGAAGAAAGATTTCCTGAGTAAGATCGTGTATAGAGCATTCTTTTTTGGGGGGGTATTCATTTTCTTTATTTAAACATCTCGATTACAAATATGATTGTGATTAGGTTTCAGTCATGTAAAAACATTCCCATAACCAATGTCCCAAATCTCCCACCATCCCACCCCACCCCCACCTGTACTCTGGTCAGGCTTTCCAGTTCCCTCATTCATTCACATGATTATGGTAGCTCTCAGTGTAGTTATTTCTATAACTGCACTCACCACTCCTTGTGGTGAGCTGGAAGTTCCAGCCCTCCCCTCATTGTCTCTGAGGATTGTTGCAAAGATGACGTTTATTTTTCTTAAAACTCATAGATGAGTGAGACTATTCTGCGTCTCTCTCTCTCTCTCTCTCTTTGACTTATTTCACTCAACATAATAGACTCCATGTACATGAATGTATAGGAAAATTTCATGACTTCATCTCTCCTGATGGCTGCATAATATTCCATTGTATATATGTAACACATTTTCTTTACCAATTCTTCTGTTGAAGGGCATCTTGGTTGTTTCCAGAGTTTTGTTATTGTGAATAGTGCTGCAATAAATATAGGTGTAAGGAAGGGGTTTTTGTATTGTATTCTTGTGTTCCTAGGGTATATTCATAGGAGTGGAATAGCTGGGTAGAATGGGAGCTCAATTTCCAGTTTTTGGAGGAATCTCCATATCGCTTTCCATAGAGGTTGGACTAGACGGCATTCCCACCAACAGTGGATAAGAGTTCCTTTCTCTCCACATCCCAGCCAGCACTGATTGTTCTCATTCATTGTGATGTGTGCCAATCTCTGTGGTGTGAGAAGGTATTTTATCATTGTTTTGATTTGCATCTCCCTGATGATTAATGATGATGAGCTTTTTTTCATGTGTCTTTTGGCCATTTGTATTTATTTTTTTTATCAGTGTCTGTTCATTTCTTCTCCCCATATTTTTGATGGGATTAGTTGTTTTTTTCTTGTAAAGTTCTGTCAGTGACCTGTATATTTTGGATATTAGCCCTTTATATGATGGATATTTGGTGAATAGTTTCTCCCACATGGTAGGTGGCTCTTGTATCCTGGGCAATATTTATTTTGAGGTGCAGAAGCTTCTAAGCTTAATGTATTCCTATCTGTTGATTTCTGCTTCCACTTGTTTGGAAAGTGCAGTTTCCTCCTTGAAGATGCCTTTAGTGTTTTACCTACATGTTGTTCTATATACCTATCAGGTCTGATATCAAGGTCTTTAATCCATTTGGATTTTACCTTCGTACTTGATGTTAACTGGGAGTCTATGTTCGCTTTTTGCAAGTGGCTAACCAGTTCTGCCAGCACCACTTGTTGAAAAGGTTTTCTCTGCTCCACTTAGGATTTCTTGCTATCTTGTCAAAAATTAGGTGATTGTATGTCTGGGGAACATTGTCTGAGAACTCAAGCTTTTTCCACTGACCTGAAGGTCTGCTTTTATTCCAATACCATGCTATTTTGATAATTATTGCTTTGTAGAATAGTGTAAAGTTGGGGAAAGTAATGCCTCCCATTTTCCATTTTCCTAGGAGTGCTTTAGCTATTCAACGGTGTTTATTGTTCCAGATGAACTTCATAAGTGTTTGATCCACTTCTTTGAAGAATGTCATGGGTATCTTTAGAGGGAACGCATTAAATCTGTACAATGCTTTGGGGAGTATTGCCATTTTAATGATGTTAATCCTGCCAATCCATGAGCAGGGTATGTGTTTCCATTTCCGTGTGTCCTTTCTTATTTCTTGGAGCAGGGCTTTATACTTTTCTTTGTATAGGTCCTTCATATCTTTGGTCAAGTTGACTCCAAGATATTTGAGTTTGTGTGGCACTAATATGATTGGGATTGCCTTCTTGAGGTCCATCTCTTCCCTATCATTATTTGTGTATAAAAAGGCCATTGATTTCTGTGTGTGAATTTTGTAGCCTGCCACCTTGCTATATGAGTTTATTGTTTCTAGAAGCTTTTTGGTAGAGTCTTTAGGGTTTTCTAAGTAGAGTATCATGTCATCTGCAAACAGTGAGAGCTTGACTTCTTCCTTTTCCATCTGGATTCCCTTGATATCTTTTTCTTGCCTGATCGCTATAGCAAGCACTTCCAGCACTATGTTGAAGAGGAGTGGTGAGAGCGTATAGCCTTGTCTTGCACCAGAGTTTAGAGGAAATGCTTTTAGTTTTTCTCCATTGAGGATAATATTCGCCATTGGCTTGTGGTAGATAACTTTAACTAGACTTAGAAAGGTTCCTTTTATTTCCATCTTGCTGAGAACTTTGATCAAGAATTGGTGTTGGACCTTATCAAATGCTTTCTTTGCCTCTATTGATATGATCATGTGATTTTTATTTTTCTTGTTGATGTTGTGTATGATGTTGATAGATTTACGGATGTTAAACCATCCTTGCATTTCTGGGATGAAACCTACTTGGTCGTAGTGTATGATCTTCTTGATGATGCATTGGATTCTATTTTCCAGGATTTTGTTGAAGATCTTTGCATCTGCATTCATCTGGGATATTGGTCTGTAATTTTCTTTTTTGGCAGCATCTCTGTCTGGTTTTGGTATTAAGGTGATGTTGGCTTTATAAAAACTGTTTGGGAGTGTTCCCGTTTTTTCAATTTCATGGAAGAGCCTGGCTAGGATTGATAGTAGCTCCTCTTAAAAAGTTTTTAAAAATTCATTAGTAAATGCATCTGGGCCTGGGCTTTTCTTTTTGGGCAGATATTTGATTACAGTTTCAATTTTCAATAGTGATGGGGGTGTTTAGATATGCTATATCCTCCTTACTTATCTGTGGAAGGTTATAATTTTCCAAGAATTTTTTTGGAGGGGAATTATTTGTTCATATTTTTATTAATAATATATTTTAATTTTAAACATAGTGGCTTACATATTGTTGACAATAATATTTGAGGTACATATTAACATAAAATCAGGAAAATTCCCATCACCGAATTGTCCTCCCTCCACCTCATTCCCATCCTGCCTCCCATAACCTCCTCCCTCACCCCCAGGGCTACTAGCATGAGTGGTCCTCTCTGTGCCCAGCTTACTACTTAGTGATCCTACACCTGTTTGGTCTTGGTACCTCCCTTGCTTCCCCTTCTAATTGGGAGGCTGGACTAGATAGTTTAGGTTATGTGGTTTTTGTCTAGGTTCTCATGTTTAGTAGCATAAAGTTTCTCAAAGTAGTCTCTGATTACACTTTGGATCTCTGCAGTATCTGTCCTGGTCTCCCCCTTCTCATTTCTAATATGGGTTATCAGGTTTCTCTCTTTCTTTGTGAATTTTGCCAGTGGTCTATCAATCTTGTTTATTTTTTGAAAGAACCAACTTCTGCTTTCGTTGATCTTTTGGATTTTTTGATTTTCCACTTCATTGATTTCTGCTTTCAGTTTTGTTATTTCCTTCTGTCTCCCTATTTTTGGTTCCTTTTGTGGGTCATTTTCTAATTTTATGAGCTGTGTCATTAAGTTATTCAGGTATGCCCTTTCTTCCTTCCTTCTTGATGTGTGCTTGTAAAGCTATAAATTTTCCTCTCAGGACCGCTTTTGCTGTGTCCCATAGATTCTGGCAGTTTGTGTCTTCATTATCATTAGTTTCCAGGAAAGTTTTGATTTCCTCTTTGATTTCATCTTGGACCCACTGGTTGTTCAGTAGCAGGCTGTTTAATTTCCAATTGTTAAAGCTTTACTTCTGTGTGGCTTTGTAGTTCACATCTAATTTCAGAGCCTGTGGTCATCAAAGGTAGCCTGCAAGATTTTGTGTATAGAGCATTCTTTAAAAAAAATAATAATTTTAGGCCTACTAAACTAAGTGCTACGGTAATGAGCACTGTAAGAGGTGTCTACACCATGAAGAATTATTGAGAATCTAGAGCATTCAGGTTCCTTTCCTAAAAGCAAACTAAAATCTTGAGCATTATGGTATAATGGTAAACTATCTGAAAAGGAGAACAAATTATAATAACACACTCAATGAATAAGCTCTGTAGCAAGTTTTTGGCATGCAATTGCATATTCCATTATTATCTGTGGACATAAGCATTAGATTATATTAGCAGGCATAATAAAGTAGAAAATATAAATTAGAATTTTTGTGAAGACATCTTAATGAGTACTGTCTTCCGAATCTAATATGTTATAGCATTGCAATGTGAAATTACGGTGACTAACCTATACCTCAAGTACCATACAGTGATATTTTTTATGTGTTTTCTAATGAAACTGGTATTTTGTTTTTGCTATATATGTGGTGTACATGCTTTATTGCTCTTACAAAAATTTATTTAAGGTCTATTAGCTATTAGAAAACATTAGGAGATACAAAGAAATTAAATAGTAAATTTATATTTTAACATACTCTGCATATTTAGTTCTTTTAAACATTACTATTTGCTATATAAAATATTATCATTTATGTTAACATAGCATTATGGAGAAATAGAAATAACATTAGTTAAGTTATAATATTCTATATTTTCTCCTGTTACAGAGATTCCCCCTCCTATCTAAAAGTAGAATATTCTATTGGAGTCTTATGAGACTGTATTTGTGTAGAACAAAAAAATATTACTATTATTGGATAAGGGAAAATAGTGAGCTTTTCCAGATCACAAATGTAACCTATCACATTATACCATTACACATAAGGACTAGCATTACTAGAAAGCAATAATTCTATGATAAATAACCAGTTTGTTCATAATAAAATAACATGTCAATACAGTATCTTTGTACTTTCCTGAAATGGCAATATTGTAAACATGCTAGAATGAGAAGTCATTATTGTCATGTATTTCAACTCAATTTGGAGGATATCTTAGAATTGCTTATTTCTCCATCATTGACATTTTATTTTTTGAAAAGGCATACACAGAAGAGATAGGAAACAAAAAACACAAAATAGCATTATTTATGAAGATGCACAGTACACAAATAGAAAGGCATGCCTGACTTCAGAGGTCTAGTAGGGAAATTCATTACATCATATTTCAAGATGAACTCCATTGCATGCTATAATGTGCTATCAAATATCAAGCAAGAAGTTCAATCGCATATTTATTAAACTTAAAGCACTGCATTTTCTACATAATTTTAGATATCTTATATATCTTGCCATATTTTCTCCCAGGACTGCATTGTCTTTGGTGGTTCTAAGACTATGTACGATTAGTCCTTGGTCACATTATCATGGACATATCTTGAATTATCTTTCTAGTTGCATCTAGTATACTTTTATTCCAATATATACTTATAAATTTGTGTAATTGTTCAATACATTTAGCAGTTTATATAAGTGTTTTCCTTCATGATCCACATAACCCATCAATGTATAGCCATGAATATGTATAAGTAGCAAAGTCATACCTCTTTTCATGTAGTAGGTTTCTGCTATTGAGATATGTTCCTGGTACTATGTTCTTTTTTTTTTACTAGTGTCATTTGCCTTCAAATGAGAATCAATATAATATGCTTTAATTAGTTAGTAGGCATTAAATAACTGGTGATAACATTTGACTTTTCTATAAGCTTCCAAATGTAAAATCAAATATAGTGATAAAATCATAGTGGCTTGAGATCAAATCTTAATTAGAGTTTTATAAAGTAGGTATTAAACTTTACTTTCACCTAAGTCATTTTCTTCTACATTAACTGAAATGTTTGAGAAAATCATTTGTAATAATAGAAACAATTTCTTACAACCAATAGTGAAGGAACATAAAGAACTTTGTGTACTCAGAGAATTTCCAACCAAAATATTCATTTGAAATATATTAAACAAAATATAAACCTTATTATTTCATATGTATTTTTAAATTTTATTATTTAATCTCTCTCAAGCATTGAAACTAAAGTTAATGTACTTTTATTATTTTTCCATGACAATTATTTTTGTTCATTGTAACTGTAAACTTGTATTGTAGCTTATCAACGCCTATTTTTTTAGGTAAATGTGTTTGTATGATATTTCAGGGTAATTATTGTTGTTCATAAAAATGCTGTTATGTTGGTTTAATATAATATGCTTTTTACATAAAAATAACTGATGGCTATACTCTCCTCTGTTAGTAATTATAAGTCAAGTCCATTGCAGTAATAAACTTGAGCTGAGTACTTGATGGGCCACTTTATTTTATTCTAACTACCATTTTTCTATTACTACTATTTATTATGCCTTCATAAATGTGATGTAAAGCAAACACTAAAGTGCACAGACACAGGAATCTAACTTTTTCTGAGGTATGATTATTTTTTCTCTAAGGCAGAGTCCTCAAGTGTTTATTTATTTGAACCATTAGGAAATATTTCAAAGATGTAATATTAGCCCAGGTATTTTTATTATGAAAAAGAGCAACAGGGATCAGTGCAGGAGCACAGTGGGTAGGTTGTCTAACATCAAGCTGCCATTGATGACTGAACTCTGGGCTTTGTGTGCAACATATGAGAGAGCTTATTGCATGAACTGTTTTTACCTGAAAGTATTATCATGCCATGCACCATTATCTGTTTCCTAGTGGGCCTGGGCTCAAGACTGGGGAGGGCTTCTTTTGTATTCATACAATGAGGACTATTGACTTCATTTGGAATTAGTTATATTGGTCAGTAAAAGAAGATGCATTTTGGGTTCATTTTTCTTGAATACTGGAAAGGACATAAAATTAAAAGGTCCATTAATGTGCTGATTTGTTGCCTATAGAACATATGCAGTATATTATCAAGGTTATTTACTGCTAGAAAAAAAATGTTCCTTGCATGTAGCAGACCTGGATTTGATCAACAGCACCCTGGTTGGTCTATTGGTCAGTCAGAAGTGATCTTAAAAAACTGATTCAATGCCACTATGTACCTAAAATATTACTGTGAAAGATTTGTAATTTATTTTTGTCAAAATGAAAATTATTAATTATTAAAAAAAAACAAGAGGGCTGGAGATATAGCATGGAGGTAAGGCATTTGCCTTGCATGCAGAAGGACAGTGGTTCAAATCCAGCATCCCATATGGTTCACCCAAGCCTGCCAGGAGAGATTTCTAAGCACAAAGCCAGGAGTAACCCCTTGAGCACTGCCGGATGTGACCCAAAAACCCAAAACCCAAACCAAACAAACAAAAAACAAACAGAACCAGGAGTAAGTCCTGCCCTGAGTATGATGGTTGTGGCCTACTTCTTTCTTGGCCTTCCCCCAAAAAGAAAAAAGAGCTAAGTAGCCTATCCTTCTAGTCAAGGAACAAAGTATCTTCATAAGACTTAGCATTGTTACATCTGGTAACTTAGCTCCATATTTTGAAAAATAAGGAAAAAGTAGGGTTATGCACAAATAAATCACATGTACAGGAATAGACCTAATAGATTTATTTTGTGGTAGCAAAAATAGGGAGATAACTAATTTAAAAAATGACATCTATAAATTATTTTTAATTTCTTCTCTCCTATGTATCCTGTTTACTGGGTTTTGGTTTTGATTTTTGTTTTTATTTTGTCACCAAATCTGATGTTGCTCAGGGATTACTTTTGTCTTTGTATCCAGAGCAAAATGCAGGGCTGGGAAACAACATAGGGTTCCAGGAATCAAACCTGGTTGAGCTATGTGTTGTGTGAGGTCCTTACATGCTATCTCTCCAGCCCAATTTATATTTTATGACCTTAAAAAACAAAATTTTATCACTACTTCCTAACAATGAGCTTACACAAAACTCATTAAGTGATTTTTTTAATATAAGGATGTGAAAAACTTATCCATGAACTTGTCATAATTTCATATTCAAAGAAACTCAAAACACAATTTAAGTATATTGTTAGTAGTTTCACTTTCAAAGCTCATTATAATGTAATTTTGTAGAAAAAAATCATGCGATTGTTATTTAGATTTTTTGCTTATTTTGATCTAACTTAATTTAATTTCTTTTAGTTTGGTTGTTGCTCAGTAAAAATTTGATGCAGTACTTCAAAACACTTTAACTGATACCTTTTGCCAAAATTGATTAATTCTCTGTTCTGTGACTTAATGATTTTTGTGCATGTTTGCCATGCTTCCCATCTAACTAGTAAACCCTATACTGTCCAAAGTAGTATAGTTTTTGGAGCTATGGACTTATTTAACTTTGAATCATAAATAAAAACACTGGGTTTAATCTACATGAATTAATTCAATTTGATATATACAAATCTGCATTTATATACATTAGTTGCAATGTATGTTAATTGCTATATTTTTATGTTTTTCTAAGTATATGATAGAAAGTATTTCCCACATGAACAATGAAGTTATTGATATTACATGCACAGAAAAACATATGCAATTTAATTCTTTGTTTTCAACCCCAATAGGTGGTGCTCAGGGGCTGTATCTATCTCTTTTCAGGATTGAGCCTAGAGGTGTTCAAAGGATCATATGTGGAGGCATGATTCCAATTGGAATCAGTGAAAGAAAACAAGCACCTTAACCCATGTTTTCTCACTCTAGCTCTGTACTTCAATTCTGTTTTTGGAAACGCATTTTATATCCTTAAGCATCTCAATCTGTGTAAGTGAAAATTCAAAAATCTAGAAAAAGTGCTTATACTATAAAATTATTTCTATTGCATAAAAATATGCAGAGTCGAATTACATATGTTTTTCTGTGCATGTAAAATCAATAACTTCATTGTCCATGTGGGAAATACTTTCTATCATATACTTAGAAAAAATAAACAAGATTGATAAACAATAATCAATATTAATAAGAAAGAGAAACTTAAAACAAATCATAAATATAAATAGGGATATTACTACAGATACTACAGAATTTCAAAGGGTAATTAGATATCACTTTAAGAACCTTTATGCCACAAATTGAGAGAACCTGGAACAAATGGATAAACTTTTTTTTACAGGAAAAGATTTATTGTTTCCAGGAAATATTTTTTTATATTTTTTATTTAAGTAACATGATCATAGTTGGTTTACAGTCATAAACAGAACACCCCCTTCACCAGTGTAACAACTCTTAGCGTTCTATAACTACTCAAGTTTGAATCAAGATGATCTGGAATACCTGAATATATAACTGGAATACCTATATATACTGAGGAAATTGAAATAGTGATCAAAAGGCTTTACACACACACACACACACACACACACACACACACACACACACACACAAACATACACACACAGCCAGCTCAGGCTCAGATGAATTCATAATTGAATTCTTCAAATCTTTTTTAGGGTATTTCAGAAAATTGTTTAACCAGAAATACTCTCAAATAGTTTCTATGAAGCTAACTCCACTGACACTAAAATCATATAGAGACACCCCAAATCAGAGAATTAAAAGCAAATGTCTTTAACAAATAAGGATATAAAGATTCTGAAAAAAATAGTAGCATGGGCCAGAGTGGTGGTGCAGGCTGTAAGGCATCTGCCTTATGCATACTAGCCTAGGATGGACCATGGTTCAATCGCCCAGAGTTCCATATGGTCCCCCAAGCCAGGAGCGATTTCTGGGCGCATAGCCAGGAGTAACCTCTCAGCATCACCAGATGTGACTGTAACCCCCCCCAAAAAAATACTAGCAAATAGAATCCAGTAGCTCATCAATAAAATAATATGCCATGACCAAGTAAGATTTATTTCAAAGAACAAAGTTGTTTTAACATTGGCAACTCACTCAATATAATATACCATATAAACAAAATAAAATAAAATTATATTATATCAATAGATGAAAAGGTAGCATTTGACAAGGCACAGCACCATTTTTTTTTTTTTTTTGGTTTTTGGGCCACACCGGGTGGTGCTCAGGGGTTACTCCTTGCTGTCTGCTCAGAAGTAGCTCCTGGCAGGCACGGGGGACAATATGGGACACCGGGATTCGAACCAACCACCTTTGGTCCTGGATTGGCTGCTTGCAAGGCAAAAGCCACTGTGCTATCTCTCCGGGCCTGGCACAGCACCTATTTATAATAAAATTATCTCAATAAGATGGAATTTGAAGTTACCTTTCTCAATATAGTCAACGCTATTTACTTCAAACCCATAGCAAGCATTATACACAATGGAAAACAAATAAAATACTTTATTCTAAGATCTGGCACAAGACAAACTTGCCCTCTCTCACCACTTCTATTCAATATTGTACTGAAAGTACTTGCCATAGAAATTAGGCAAATAAATATTTCAAGGGCATCCAGATAGAAAAAGTAGTCAATGTCTCACTATTTGCAGATGACATGATGCTATATTTAGAATATACTAGAATTCTACAAAAAAGCTTCTAGAGACAATAGATTTCAATATGATAATCCATGAATTTTCTATAAACAGATAATTAAAGTGAAATGTTAGGCTTTTTAAAAATCTATCCCAATTACAATTGTGTCTGGAACAAATCAAATATCTCAGAGTAAACTTAACTGAAGAGGTGAAAGACCTATAAAAAGCCAAACTACAGATCACTGACTTAAGAAAACAAATGGGGACATGAAGAAATGAAGCACATTCCCTGTTCATGAATTGAATGAATTAACTTCATTAAAATGGATATGTTTTCCTATGCATTGCACAGATTTAATTCAACTACTGTAAGACTATCCAGGACATTTTCAAAGAAAAATGAAGTCGTGAAATGTGCATTAACCTGGATGGATATGGTGACTATTATGTTGAACCAAATAAGTCAGATGGGGAGGGATAGATATAGAATAACCACAAAACTTTGTGGGCTTTTTTAATTTAAATACCATGGTTATATGGTTGCTCATGATAGCAATTTTTTTCACAGACAAAGTTGTTCATGATTAAGTTGAAGCCATAGAATATACAACATAAAACATCCTTTATGAGATTTAAAAACATTATTGTATGATAATAATATGTAGAGACTATAGAGACCAATCTATGGTACAAAGCTTCCCACAAATAGAGGGAGTGTGTTAGTGCCGAGAATGGAACACTATGGCAATGATAGTTGTAAATGAATCACTCAGGTCAAGAATTGGATGCTGAAAGGTGATAAAGATATTGGTATAACATAGCTAATTAACAATAGAGCAAACCATGTGTTTAAAAGGTGGAGGAAGTAAGAGAAAAAGAGAGTGAGGGAGGAGCCCTTATTATCCAAGGCAGTTGGGGGGTATACTGCCAGGACGGACACTGGGGACATTAGTGGTGGGAAATGTACACTGATAGTGTGGTTTATTACATGACTAAAATTAATCATCAACTTGACTAAATATGTGAAGGACCTATACAAAGAAAACTATAAAACTCTGCTCCAAGAAATAAGAGAGGACACACGGAAATGGAAACGCATACCCTGCTCATGGATTGGCAGGATTAACATCATCAAAATGGCAATACTCCCCAAGGCATTATACAGATTCAACGCTATCCCTCTAAAGATACCCATGACATTCTTCAAAGAAGTGGATCAGGCACTTTTGAAATTTGTTTGGAACAATAAACACCCTAGAATAGCTAAAGCAATCATTGGGAAAAAGAATATGGGAGGAATTACTTTCCCCAACTTTAAACTTTACTACAAAGCAATAGTTATCAAAACAGCATGGTATTGGAATAAGGATAGGTCCTCAGATCAGTGGAATAGGCTTGAATACTCAGAAAATGTTCCCCAGACATACAACCACCTAATTTTTGATAAAGGAGCAGGAAATCCTAAATGGAGCAGGGAAAGCCTCTTCAACTAGTGGTGTTGGCACAATTGGATAGCCACATGCAAAAAATTGAACTTAGACCCCCAGCTAACATCATGTACGAAGGTAAAATCCAAATGGATTAAAGACCTCGATATCAGCCCCAAAACCATAAGATATATAGAACACCACATAGGCAAAACACTCCAGGACATTGAGACTACAGGCATCTTCAAGGAGGAAACTGCACTCTCCAAGCAAGTGAAAGTAGAGATTAACAGATGGGAATATATTAAGTTGAGAAGCTTCTGCACCTCAAAGGAAATAGTGCCCAGGATACAAGAGCCACCCACTGAGTGGGAGAAACTATTCACCCAATACCCATCAGATAAGGGGCTAATCTCTAAAATATACAAGGCACTGACAGAAATTTACAAGAAAAACACATCTAATCCCATCAAAAAATGGGGAGAAGAAATGAACAGACACTTTGACAAAGAAGAAATACAAATGGCCAAAAGACACATGAAGAAATGCTCCACATCACTAATCATCAGGGAGATGCAAATCAAAACAACGATGAGATACCACCTCACACCCCAGAGAATGGCACACATCACAAAGAATGAGAATCAACAGTGTTGGCGGGGATGTGGAGAGAAAGGAACTCTTATCCACTGCTGGTGGGAATGCCGTCTAGTTCAACCTTTATGGAAAGCGATATGGAGATTCCTCCAAAAACTGGAAATCGAGCTCCCATACGATCCAGCTATACCACTCCTAGGAATATACCCTAGGAACACAAAAATACAATACAAAAACCCCTTCCTTACACCTATATTCATTGCAGCACTATTTACCATAGCAAGACTCTGGAAACAACCAAGATGCCCTTCAACAGACGAATGGCTAAAGAAACTGTGGTACATATACACAATGGAATATTATGCAGCTGTCAGGAGAGATAAGTCATGAAATTTTCCTATACATGGATGTACACGGAATCTATTATGCTGAGTGAAATAAGTCAGAGAGAGAGAGAGAAAAACGCAGAATGGTCTCACTCATCTATGGGTTTTCAGAAAAATGAAAGACACCCTTGTAATAATAATTTTCAGACACAAAAGAGAAAAGAGCTGGAAGTTCCAGCTCACCTCAGGAAGCTCACCACAAAGAGTGATGAGTTTAGTTAGGGAAATAACTACATTTTGAACTGTCCTAATAATGAGAATGTATGAGGAAAATGGAGAGCCTGTCTAGAGTACAGGCGGGGGTCGGGTGGGGCGAAGGGAGACTTGGGACATTGGTGATGGGAATGTTGCACTGGTGATGGGTGGTGTTCTTTACATGACTGAAACCCAAACACAATCATGTATGTAATTAAGGTGTTTAAATAAATTAAAATAAAATAAAATAAAATTAATCATGAATATATTATGGAAAATTTTATTCCACTGTGTTTAAATAACATAATTAATAAAAAAAAGTATTTGGAGTCACACTTGGTGGTGAGCAGAATTTATTCCTGGATCTATGCTCAGGGAATCTTCCTGGTGGTCTTCTGGGACCACATGCAGTGCTGGTAATTGATCATAGATTATACACATGTATGGCAAGTATCCTACATGTACTATTACTACTGTCATTTTTTCTTTTTTAACTGTAAGTCATAAAATTAAATCCTAGACATGTCTATTTTATTACTTCTGCTAAAGATAAATATATATGCATTTGATAATATTTTATATTATATAACGTACATTTGACTTAGGCCCGGACACATTAAACATTCTTAAAGAATTATTGTGAATTGCTATACTTGTCTTATCAAATGCATACTTTAACTTGAATGAATATTTAAATGTTCCTTTTTACAATCAAATTAAAATTATTTAGGCAACAAGTCTCAGTATTTCTTTCAATCATTAGACTTCATGTTTTTCTTATACGTATAAGTTTTATAATACCAAAAGGCAATGCATGTTAAATCTTTCTGAATAAGTATAAAGGGTTAATTTTTTTAAATTAACATGTACAAGAATAATTTGGCAAATAAAACAACTCATTTGGATAAATAATTATAATGTTAATAAAAATCAATAGAAACTAAAAGGGAGAAACTAGAACTGACACTATAAAAGTAAAAATGATCAAAAGAAGTTGGTTAACCATTAAATAGAAGAAGTGAATAAATATTTTAAATCATGTTGCCTTTGAAAGTAACTAAGGTGAAATTAGAAAATCATAGCAGAGTAATCATGAGTGAGGAAATTAAAAATCTCTGCAAGAGCAAAAGCTTTGGTCCAGATATATTGATTAGTGAAGTCTACAAAATCTTCAAAGACTTACCTACCTATACTCAAAAGCTTTTAAAATATCAAGAAAATAGTAGTTCTTAGTAGCTTTTATTAAGCAACCATTGCCCAAGTATTACCATCAAACTAAGATCTTACTAAACAATAAAATCACAGATTATATTGTATTATGTGCATTAATTAATAAATGATTAATATTTTTTATTATTTGGGGCCAAACCCAGTCTCAGTCTTCCTAGTTCTTTGCTTAGAGATCACATCTGGTGTCTTTAATGGACTGTATTCTGTGACAGACATTAAAGCCTTTGTCATTTATGTGTAAGGTAAAGACAGTAGTACACTCTAATGTCTCATTGCCAGATAAATCCTAAAGTACTGAGTCAAAAAACATATTAAAATAATAAATATCTTGTGTGATTTGTTTTAAGAATGTAAAGACGTCCCATATGAGAATTAATTAAAGTAATACAACATATACAAAAAAACATTAAAATGGTAAACTCATATCATTTCATACAGAGAAATCTTTGAACAAGACCCAACAACCATTCATGATGTAAACACTCAATATAGCAATGGCATTTAAAACAAACCCATATCTAACATCATATTCAGTGAAAAAATTTAAAAACTTTTTCTCTAAGATCAGGCAAAGACAAGAATATTCACTTTTTGTATTATTATGAAATGTAGTAATTAATCTCATAGCATTGAGGCCAGAAAACTATATAAAAATAATATTGGAAAAGAAGAGATTATGCTACTATATATGGCATGATACTGTACACAGAAAACCCCCAAAATTCCACATTAAAATTCTAGAAAAACAAATATAGAAAAGTATCAGAACATAAAACCAATACCCTCAAATCAGTTTTATTTCTATATAAAAATAATGATTTAGAAGAGAAAGAAATTAATGAAAACTTTTATTTAGCATAGAATCGAGATGTTTATCTTCAAGATCATTCTCTTCCTTAATCAAGTATTTAATTTGCTTATCTCTGACTCTGTGTTTTTTTCACTCTGATAAATCCCATATTCTCTCTTGAACACTTCCAATCTTGCTCTTTCCTCAGACTTAAGTTTCAATTAAAGCTATCTTGCATCACAAAAAAAGTAGTATTCAAAAACATAAGATCTTATAAATCAACTTAAAATGATTTTTAAAGACTTATACACAGAAAGTTATAAATCTTCACATAAAGTTATAAGAAATAGAGGAGGACACTAGGAAATAAAAATAATATTCTATGTTCAACAAATTGTGAAAATGAATTGTCAAGAGAACATCCCATCCAAAATCCATATACATTTAATGCAATCCCCATACAAATTCTCATTGCTTTTTATTTATTTTTTGAATTTTTTGTATAATATCATTATTAAACACCTTGATTACAAATATGATTGTAGTTGGGTTTCAGTCATGTGAAGAACACACACCTTCACCAGTGCAACATTCCCGCCACCAATGTCCCAAATCTCCCTCCTCCCCACCCCACCCCCAACTGTACTTTAGAAAGGCTTTCCACTGCCCTCATTCATTCACATTCTTTTTTTTTTACTTTTTTTATTTTTAATTATGACAACAAAGATGCAAAGAAAGAAGACAAGGTAAAGTTACAGTGGAAGGACAATCACCCATAACATAATTCTCATAAGAAGTTCCCTTGCTGTTATCTTAACTTTGAACTTTCAGCCAAAGAACGTTAAGATAAAAAAACCAGAATCCATATACAATTACTTTGTCCCTCAAGTCCCCAGATTGTAACACATTATAATATTTCTTTTTTTTTTATACTGGGTCTCTCTATACCTTTGGAGAAATCTGACTTCTCTCTTAAGCACATTACTCTCTTTTACTTAGCCTCTCCCTTTGCTTCCTCAGAATTTCATAGGGTTAGAACACCAATAATAATAGGATTAACATAAAGTTCCTGACACTTAGAAAGTGTTCAAATGTTGTTTAATTAAAGCCATTTATTTATCCCAATACACAAATGCCTGAGGGGCCAAGAATAAATAGTTTAGGATGGCCTGTCAGGCAGGAAGCTCTGGCCTTTCCCCACAATGGTCCTCAAGGAGTATTTGCTGCAGGGAAAGAGGTTTCCAAGTATGACCTAATCCTGATTTACCATTTATTGTAAGGAGCCAGAATTTTTAAGTGAAAACATATTGGTTTTTAAAATTTTTTTCAATTATAGTTTAAGTAACAAGCTACAATAATCTTCATATTTATGGTTTTTTTTTAGTGTCTTTGTTTTCTTTCTTTTTTTTTATAATGCAATGTATTGTATATAATAATATATTGTATATACATTGTATTCCATTATTGAATAACAATATTTTTTTCTTAACACCACCCATCACCAGTGCAACATTCCCATCACCAATGTCCCAAGTCTCCCTCCTCCCCACCCGACTGTACTCTAAACAGGTTCTCAATTTCCCTCATACATTCTCATTTTGGTATAGCTGGATCGTATGGGAGCTCGATTTCCAGTTTTTGGAGGAATCTCCATATCGCTTTCCATAAAGGTTGAACTAGACGGCATTCCCACCAGCAGTGGATAAGAGTTCCTTTCTCCCCACATCCCCGCCAACACTGTTTATTCTCATTCTTTGTGATGTGTGCCATTCTCTGTGGTGTGAGGTGGTATCTCATCGTTGTTTTGATTTGCATCTCCCTGATGATTAGTGATGTGGAGCACTTTTTCATGTGTCTTTTGGCCATTTGTATTTCTTCTTTGTCAAAGTGTCTGTTCATTTCTTCTCCCCATTTTTTGATGGGATTAGATGTTTTTTTTCTTGTAAAGTTCTGTCAGTGCCTTGTATATTTTGGAGATTAGCCCCTTATCTGATGGGTATTGGGTGAATAGTTTCTCCCACTCAGTGGGTGGCTCTTGTATCCTGGGCACTATTTCCTTTGAGGTGCAGAAACTTCTCAGCTTAATATATTCCCATCTGTTAATTTCTGCTTTCACTTGCTTGGAGAGTGCAGTTTCTTCCTTGAAGATGCCTTTAGCCTCAATGTCCTGGAGTGTTTTACCTACGTATTGTTCTATATATCTTATGGTTTTGGGGCTGATATCGAGGTCTTTAATCCATTTGGATTTTACCTTCGTACATGATGTTAGCTGGGGGTCTAAGTTCAATTTTTTGCAAGTGGCTACCCAGTTGTGCCAACACCACTTGTTGAAGAGGCTTTCTTTGTTCCATTTAGGATTTTTTGCTCCTTTATCAAAAATTAGGTGATTGTATGTCTGGGGAACATTCTCTGAGTATTCAAGCTTATTCCACTGATCTGAGGGCCTGTCCTTATTCCAATACCATGCTGTTTTGATAACTATTGCTTTGTAGTAAAGTTTAAAGTTGGGGAAAGTAATTCCTCCCATATTCTTTTTCCCAATGATTGCTTTAGCTATTCGAGGGTGTTTATTGTTCCAAATAAATTTCAAAAGTGCCTGGTCCACTTCTTTGAAGAATGTCATGGGTATCTTTAGGGGGATCGCATTAAATGTGTACAGTGCTTTGGGGAGTATTGCCATTTTAATGATGTTAATCCTGCCAATCCATGAGCAGGGTGTGTGCTTCCATTTCCGCGTGTCCTCTCTTATTTCTTGGAGCAGAGTTTTATAGTTTTCCTTGTATAGGTCCTTCACATTTTTAGTCAAGTTGATTCCAAGATATTTGAGTTTGTGTGACACTATAGTGAATGGAGTTGTTTTCTTAATGTCCATTTCTTCCTTATTAGTATTGGTGTATAGAAAGGCCATTGATTTTTGTGTGTTAATTTTGTAGCCTGCCACCTTGCTATATGAGTCTATTGTTTCTAGAAGCTTTTTGGTAGAGTCTTTGTGGTTTTCTAAGTAGAGTATCATGTCATCTGCAAACAGTGAGAGCTTGACTTCTTCCTTTCCTATCTGGATTCCCTTGATATCCTTTTCTTGCCTAATCGCTATAGCGAGTACTTCCAGTGCTATGTTGAATAGGAGTGGTGAGAGAGGACAGCCTTGTCTTGTGCCAGAATTTAGAGGAAAGGCTTTCATTTTTTCTCCATTGAGGACAATATTTGCCTCTGGCCAGAATTAGAGGAAAGGCTTTCAGTTTTTCTCAATTGAGGACAATATTTGCCTCTGGCTTGTGGTAGATGGCCTTAACTATATTGAGAAAGGTTCCTTCCATTCCCATCTTGCTGAGAGTTTTGATCAAGAATGGGTGTTTGACCTTGTCAAATGCTTTCTCTGCGTCGATTGATATGATCATGTGATTTTTATTTTTCTTGCTGTTGATGTTGTGTATTATGTTGATAGATTTATGGATGTTAAACCAGCCTTGCATTCCTGGAATGAAACCTACTTGATCGTAGTGGATGATCTTAATGAGGCATTGAATCCTAACCTTCTGCTGCCTACAAGAAACGCACCTGAATAGTCAGAACAAACATAGACTCAAAATAAAAGGCTGGAGGAAAATCATCCAAGCAAACAACACCCAAAAAAAAGCAGGAGTGGCCATATTAATATCAGATGATGCAAACTTTATACTTAGGAAAGTTGTAAGGGACAAAGATGGACATTTTATATTAATCAAGGGATATGTAGAGCAGGAAGAAATCACCCTCCTAAACATATATGCACCGAATGAGGGGCCAGCAAAATATTTAATACAACTGTTGACAAATCTGAAAAATAATATCAATAACAACACAATAATTGTGGGAGACCTCAACACGGCATTGTCAACACTAGACAGTTCAACCAGACTGAAACCCAACAAGAATATACTAGACCTGAGTAGAGAAATGGAAGA
Source organism: Suncus etruscus (assembly GCF_024139225.1). Lineage (NCBI taxonomy): Eukaryota > Metazoa > Chordata > Mammalia > Eulipotyphla > Soricidae > Suncus > Suncus etruscus. The sequence continues at coordinate 44,878,606 of NC_064859.1, read as the reverse complement.
AAGAGGCCTAGTAGATATATACAGGACACTCCACCCCCAGAAGCCTGGATACACATTTTTCTCTAATGTACATGGGACATTCTCTAGGATAGACTACATGTTAGCACACAAAACATACCTCCATAATATCAAGAGGATAGAAATTTTGCAGGCTGCCTTTGCTGACCACAACGCCCTGAAATTATATATAAACTACAAAGGGACACAGAAGAAAAATTTTAACACCTGGAAGTTAAATAGCCTCATACTGAATAATCAGTGGGTCCGAGATGAAATCAAAGAGGAAATCAAAACCTTCCTGAAAACAAATGACAATGGAGACACAAATTATCAGAACCTATGGGACACAGCAAAAGCAGTACTGAGAGGAAATTTTATAGCTTTGCAAGCACACATCAGGAAAGAAGAAGGGGCATACCTGAATAGCTTAATGACGCAGCTCATAGAATTAGAAAGTGCTCAACAAAAGGATCCAAAAATAGGGAGGCAGAAGGAAATAACAAAGCTGAGAGCAGAAATCAATGAAGTGGAAACCAGAAAAACCATCCAAAAGATCAACGAAAGCAGAAGTTGGTTCTTTGAAAAAATAAACAAGATTGATAGACCACTGGCAAAACTAACAAAGAAAGAAAGAGAGAGAAACTTGATAACTCATATTAGGAATGAAAAAGGAGAGATCACTACTGATATGGTAGAGATTCAAAGGGTAATCAGAAACTACTTTGAGAAACTCTATGCCACTAAAAATGAAAACCTGGAAGAAATGGATAAATTTTTGGAATCTTATAATCTTATAATCTTCCACGATTGAATGAAGAGGATGTAGCATATCTAAACACACCCATTACTATTGAGGAAATTAAGAAAGTAATCAAATGTCTGCCCAAAAACAAAAGCCCAGGCCCAGATGGATTTACTAATGAATTCTTTCAAACCTTTCAAGAGGAACTACTACCAATCCTGGCAAGACTCTTTCATGAAATTGAAAAAACAGGAAAACTTCCAAATAGCTTTTATGAAGCCAACATTACCTTGATACCTAAACCAGACAGAGATGCTACGAAAAAAGAAAATTACAGACCAATATCGCTGATGAATGCAGATGCAAAGATCTTCAACAAAATCCTGGCAAATAGGATTCAATGCCTCATTAAGAAGATCATTATAATATTTCTTAACAGCACACAAGGCAATCTAAAGCCATAAAACTTACATATCTCCTTAAACATTAGAGGCATAGTATTTTTTACATTTCCCTGTACATGGATATTAGCTTAAGTTAACCTCAAATTTTAAGTGTTTTTTTTTTAAGGATTAGAGTCAAAGGAGCACAGTAAAAACGGTGTTAAAATGGCAATTGTTGTTTGCATAGGCCCACCAAAATATGAAGGCATGGAAAGGAATAACCTTTGCCTAAATACAAAGAGAAGTTTTCTGGCCTAAGACCAATTCTAGGCTCCAGGCAAGTTAGATCGTCCAATCCAAGACATTATCCGTAGTGCCAACACACTTTTCATACAGTCTCTGTTATTGGTATCATGTTTCTGTATTAAAGATCCTGGAATCTGTATATCCTACATAGAAATCAGGATGTGAATCGTCCTCTCATTTCACCTCACCATTAAAGGGCAATGCAGGAAGCCCTGTCCTGTAAGCAGGCCTTTGTTGTTAAGTCTTCTCAGTGTTAAGGGAAGTCTCTTTTGAGCAGGTCGATGTCTTCCGTGGTAGAGGATTACTTCCAGGTGATGTTATAGACAAACCTGGATGTTTTGTGGATGTCTTCTCTAGATCAGGGGTGAATGAAGAATGCCCATTCTTCTGAGGCCTGTGCCAGGTCATTATGTCAATGTTCAGGGTGTAAGGTCCCTTTGCACTACAAGATTTGTGTATTCCAATCTCTATTAGATAGGATCTTATTTGTATGTATAGTATTTTCTCATTTTAATGTGCCTATGCAAAAAGAAGCAATGCCACATGGCGTTATTTGTACATATGGGGGCCATAAGAACATGTCCAATAATCCCCATGACATGGTCCAATCATAAGCATTAAACTGGGGGACTCTTTCACCAAAATTCCTTGTTGAACAGCTCATAAAGAGAAGATAAAAAGTGGTTAGAATCATCACGGTATAAGAGAGTATTTAGTAAGACTTATAGTTGTCAGGGAAAAACACAAAATATTCTAAAGACATACGTGTCCATTTTATGTCTTTTGAAACAGTTCGGGGTTGTTACACACAATGCACGGCTTTGGTCTGTGATTAGGATTGTGCAATACTGAAGTTAAAAAGAGTAATGAGGGTTAGTGATGTTTGGGGGGGTGAGAGAGTTAAGGAGTAAAAATGAGCTTTGAAGGGGTGTGGGAAAGGGCAGAATACAAAATGGACATTCTGGATACGCAAAACATAACATAAAGATAAGGAATACTCTTAATATATGCAGTGCGCCCCCACGCGTTTTTTCATATGCAGAGTGGTCAGAAATTGCCAGTGACAAACAGCGCAAAGGAGCAAATCTCAGCACACCCCAAGTTAGGACCAACCTTGGGCTGCCACCCCAGAAGGCCTGGAGGCCGGGGGCAGAGAGGGGAAGGCTGGGAGCCTATGAAGGCTCCTAGCACACCCAAGTTAGGGAGAAGGCCTTCCACATGGGGTCTCCCCCAACCCCATGCCGGCTAGAGCTAGCCTCCAGCTCAAGAGAGGATCGAGAGAGAGTCATTCACATTCTTATTGCTTATTTAAGGATCTAAATTTTTAATGGAATGTCTATTAAATCACATTTCCCTCATAGTTAAACACATTCTGAGAAAAAGAAAAATGTTGGCGTGTATCACACTTCCATATTTTATTATTATTACTTTTGTTTGTTTTTCTTTTGGGGCTACACCCATTGACCCTCAGTGGTTCCTCTTGGCTCTGTGTTCAGAAATCGTTCCAGGCTGGGGGGACCATATGGGACGCCGGGGGAGCGAACCGAGGTCTGTTCTAGGTCAGCCGCTTGCAAGGCAAATACCTTACCACTGCCTCACCGCTCCAGCCCCATACTTCTATATTTTAAATGATATGAATATAATACTATAGAATTTAGAAGGTTAGTAAAGTGCTTAATTTACTTCAATTGTGAGAGGCCAAACAAAGACACATCCCTAACTGAGCACAGAGCAAGAAGTATGTTATGAGCACCCTGGATTTGGCCCCCAAACACTCAAAAAAAAAAAAAAGACAAAAGAGAGTAAATAGTAATCAAAACCTAATGGTTCTAGAATATAGATTCATAGATTAATAGAATCAAAGAGAGAATTTAAATAACACATGGCTAAACTCAATGTTTAATTCTTGACTCTGTGGTCTGGGATCATCCCAGGTAAGGCAAAAAGGACCATCTGTGATGTCTAGTGACGAAACTCAGTTGACTCGTGTGTAAAATAAGCACTTTATACACTATACTATTTCTCTGTCCCCCTCATGAAAGAGCTTAAATCACGCAAAGCACTCTTTGCTAACAACTGGTGCTAAAAATCTGGATAAACACTAACAAGAAAAATGAAGTTAGAATGAAGTTAGATCAAAATCCACACTGTACACAAGTTAATTCAAAGTGGATCAAGGACCTTGAAATCAGTGATATAAAAACCTACACGAGAAAAACATAAGGATATGGCCCTTAAGAGGTGTTGACAATGATTCTATATTATTTATTACACAAGTATTTTATTAAGGGGCTGGAGAGATAGCACAGCAGAAGGACGATTGGTTGCCTTGCATGCAGTCGATCTAGGATGAATGGTGGTTTGAATCCCGGCATCCCATATGGTCCCCTGTGTCTGCCAGGAGCAATTTCTGAGCACAGAATCAGGAGTAATCCTTGAGTACTGCCGGGTGTGACACCAAAAAAACAGAAAAAGAGAGAAAAACATTTTATTACAAAATAAAAATAAGTAAATGGTAATGTATCAGATTTAAAATATTTTACAAAGTAAAGAAACTCTGGCTCAAATACAAAGAATATTTGCCAGATGGAAGAGACTATTTGCACATAATACATCAGATAAAAGGCAAATATCCAAAATATATATAGCACTCACAAACCTTAGCAAAACAAAATAACAATAAAACAGTTTATAACCACATCAAATAAAATGTCTTTGCTCCTGTACTGTCTGTTTGGGACAAGAAAGTCTCCTTAACTTGTCCAAGTGTAATAGCTTAAAAATAAGCCAGAGAGATAGTCTGTACTTGAGTTTAAATGCTTGCACATAATTTTGATGGGCGTCCTGGTACTACATATAGTCTTTTGAGCACTGCCAGAGTGATCCCTAAATGCAGAGCCAGACAAAAGCTGTAAATGCAGCAGAATGCATCCCCCCAAACAAGGAAGTTTGAAAAACACTATTCCACATTATATAGTTTTAGGGGATTGCCTCCAAGCAGTGCTGTAACTAGTAATATTTTGGTGCTGATGATAGAAGTGGAGTCAGCCAGTAATAAGGCATAACCCTTAATCTTAACCTCTATACCATCTCTCTGGCCTGATATAAAATGTTTCATAATTAGTTTACAGTGTGCACTTTCAAAAGACATTGGCAATTTTAAATAAATTAAACATTAGCATAGATAAATATTTTATATATTTACTAGAAATATGTATACTGAATTATACTTCGACTTTATTTTAATTAGTAAAATCAAAGATGTATCACTTTAGTAGACAATTATGTAAATTCAAGGCAGCACTTAATATAAATATGATAGATTTAACATCAGTTAAATTAGTTAGTTAACTAATTAACATTAATTAAGCAATATGATAATACAATAATAGGGTGCTTGCCATGCACAAAATAGACTTGTTTTTGTTCCCTTGCATCCCATATTGTCCACTGAGCCCATCAAAAATGATCCTTGAGAAAATTGGTCCTTGAGATTCAGGAGTCATCCCAGAGCACCATTGCTTATGTCCCTCATACTAAACAAGACTAATTTTTAGCTAATTAGTTTGATCTTTTTTTTTTAATGGCTTTTTTTTACCCTTACAATTTTCCTCAAGTAGTTTGAACCAGAAATTCTAACATGAATTTCCTTGGCAAAGTATGAAAACTTAAAGGAATTTTAACGTAATTTTTAGTTCTTACAATTTTTTGCCATTTTTTTATACCTTGACATCAATAACATCTAAATTGTTATATGTAAGTATTTATACAAAATTGACTTTGAGGGATATTTGTACACATGAAGTATTATTGGGGAGAGCTTTAATGAAATATGCATGTGAAAGAGTGAGAAAAGCTTGACCGGAACAGCTGATACTATACTATAATGTAGTTGTCAGAGAATTTCAAGTTGCGTTAGAAAATTTCTATTCCATCTATGACAACTTAGGTTTTCTAGAAAAGAGACTGAAACAGATATTTACTAGGAGACAATTTATTGGAGACACCACTCAGAAACCTTGAAGTACTGTGAAACATAGTTTTGCAGAGAGAGAGAGAGGTTGAATTGAAGTAAATTCCCTCCACAGCTTCAGCAAATTCTCTGGGAAGCTACTACCGTGTTTTCTGGCGTATAAGACGACCTTCTACTTTTGCAGTTAAAACAGGTTTAGGTCTATATTCGCTGTATCAGACAGAACATTCCTGTTCTGCAACTGTATGTACCACAGTAAGCCAATCACAACAAGCAAAGGTTCAAAGGTTATACTTACTCTCTGATTCTGGCCAATCTGAGCAGGCTTTTTACAGTGTAGATTAGGTACAGAACATTGTCTAATTTGCATGCATCAAAAGCCTACATGGATTGGCTGAGTTAGAGAGGCGGTCTGAGCAGCCTGGCAGTTATTGGTGCAGGATCGAGTTGAAAAATTTGTTTTGTAGCAATATTCAGACAATTTTTGGTTAGCGGCATATTGAACATTTTTCAGGATATACTCGGCGTATAAGACGACCCCCGGATTTCTGGTTGACTCTTTTTTTGTTTCAAAAGTCATCTTATATGCCGGAAAATACGGTACTTGGGTTGCTTTTCAAATTTTTCTTAAATGGAAAGAGAAGACATTGTTGATTTTTTTTTACTACAAAAGTAACTTACAGAAGATGGACCCATTATGTAATGCTTGAAAGTGTCCAAGAGGTAATGTGGAAATTGCTATAACAAACACAAAGGATAAGTTCATGAATATGTGTGTATACATATACATACATATACATATATACATTTGTATATGGAATTATTGAGAATTTCATGGTAGATATCCTTAAAGTTAACAATACCCAAATAAAGAATAGACCAGTTTCATGAAGAGAAAACCAGTTCCAAGCAATTACCGAAGTTACTCAGATAACAAAATTTATTTTATCTCACCTCTTTTTCTTATTAAACCCTAAATACACATTAGCATACTTCCCGTAACTCCATTATTAGATACAAAAGATAAATACAATTTAAAAACAAACATGTAGTCTTACAGGCACATGCTGCTTACCCTTTGTCCCAGTCAAGCTTTTAAACCCAATAATATGTACATGCCACTTTCCCTGTGTTAACTGCCTCTTAAAAACCTCTTCCTCAAAAACCCATTTTCCCTTCTCTTGAAAGTCTCTTGACCAAATTTCAGATTTATTCTATTGAATTAAATATTTTAGCTTTTATCTACTTTGTATCTTATACTGATTTTTTTTTCAATAGCGTTCATTTGAATTTTTACCTTTTTTTGGTTTGGGGACACAAACATCTGTTCTCAGGTCTTTCTCCTGGTTCTAAACTCAGGGGTCACTTCTAGGGGATCTCCAAGGATATATTGGGTGCTATACAGTCCTCTGTAAGGTAAGTGCCTTATTTTTTACACCTCAAGATTGACATTCTTGTGAGCAGGTCCACAATAAGAAGCTGCCAAAAAGAGTGGTGGTGCAGTTGGGGAAATACCTACACTAACAATTATCATGACAAACCTATTGAGTGAGAGAAATAGAATACCTGTCTCAAATACAGGCAAGGGTTGAGAAGGAGGGAGGGGGGCATTGATGGTGTGAATGTTGTACTGGTGAAGGGGGGGTATTCTGTTTATGACTGAAACCCAACTACGATCATTCTTGTAAGCATAGTGCTTAAATAAAGAATATATATATATATATATATATATATATATATATATATATAAAAGAATAAAGAAGATGGAATCACATTGGTTATAAAAACACCATTAAAATCATACTAAGGTATATAAAATTGCAACAAATGGTAACTATGTTGGTTGTGCTTCTTATGAACATAAAACACAAATTAAAGCTATATTTCAAACTAAGAAAAAATAAAGACTGACATTCTTGTTTGTTCATTTTAATTTTGGGGCAGGTGAATGTTCCAAACATAAAATCTCATTCTGGTCTAAGTTCTCTTACTCTGTTGAGATTCAGGGTAAAAATGGGGCTAAATTTCTCAAGCTGAGCAAATCGAGTGGATACAAGGTTGTCCTTATGTTCACTCACTGGCAGGTTAAATGCCAAATAGATCAGTAACTCAACGGGACTCCCTCTTATTTTCAGTGAGGTTTGGGATTTAACAAGAATTTAGTGTCTTCCTTATCTTAATAGACTCCATGTATTGACCCTCAGTAACAAATTTGTATTTGTTTTTGTCCCCATATCTGGCACAGAGCTCCACAAATCCTTGGCATTTCCAAAGTGATATGAGCAATAATGGTAATCCCAATATCCCATACCATGCCCTATTAAGCATATTTAAGTTTATTTTGTTAATGAGATGATTACATAAACACCAGAGAAGGGGGTTGTTTTTCAGGAACTGAAAACCTGGTTGAAATTCTAGGTCCCACCTCTAGAGAAAGGGTGAGGGTGACTGTGGAATAAATAACAAACATTTTATTAATGATTCTATGTAAGGAAGCCTCATAAATTTTAAAAATATTTTAGATTGTAATATGTAAAGACTTAGGGAGATGCCATGCACACAAAGATAATAGAATTTTATACTTTTCCCATATTTTGGCAATCTCTTTCAATCCATTTTTTTAACTTGGCATATTCTTTTTACTCCCCTTAACTTTTTCATGTGGCTTTCCTATAAGTATATCCTGAGTAATATTATGTGCAACTCTTTTTTTTATAGCTTTCCAGTAGTTAAATCCTCTTATAATAACCAGATAATCTAATTTAAAAATGTTTCTCTGATTTCTGTCAAGTGTTTTAGCATATTAATCTAATGTGAAAAGAAGGTTGTTGGAAACATTAGTCTCTAACTGGTAGATCCAAAGCACAGGTGACAATTTGGAATTCTGAATCCTTTGAATTGTTCTTGTGAAGCAGACAATCTTAAAGAACTGAACTATGTATTCTGATGAATTGAGAAATGAGTTGAATTATTAGAATATTCAGCTGTTGTTAAAAAGAAAACACTTTTGGGGAAGACATTAGAGAGTTGATTTTATGTTACTCCTAGTAGCTGGAGAAAATGAACACCCTTATTTTAAAATCATCCAACATCTAATGCAAAGAGACAGAGATACTAAAACGTGTATACCACGAAGAGAAGTTTTAAAAAAGATTTGCTCATTTATTCTGTGATCCTACATATGTTCTTGTCATTAATAAGTATTTGACAAGTCTGAAATGGAAATATAATTTTCTACAAATCGCAAACGCTTTTTACATGTTGAAAATACTATTATTTTAAAAATTATTCTTCATTATGAGAAAATAGAAATCTAGTGGTAGTTATTCTTTAGTATGCCAGTGGCATAGCAAGAGCCATACAAATACGGCTTCTCATTTCACATCAGTGTCTGGTGGTTTTTCCTCAAGGGTAAAAAGTAGGGATGCTTAACTTCTATATTGGAAGCCTACATTAAAGAAAAAAGGAAATCTTTTTTCTATCTTTATTTTATTCCTCCTTGATTATTTTCCCTCTTATAATGGAACTTCAAGGGGAGATACAATGTATGAGAATGCCAATAAATCAGTCAGCCTAGGAGAAATAATGACACACTTGTATTGGAAGATATAGCGAGGGAGATTCCAAAACTCCAAGTCAAATCAAGTATGTCCTGGGGGGAAAAGTATATCATTTGATGTGAAATGTGACCTAATTGATGGCTTTACAGAGCAGTACCAGCTCAGCAACTTCTATACAGGGTATGCAAGTATTACAAATGTTCTAGTAAATCAGAAAGAGGACATAGAAGGACTGAGAAGGATGAGCAAAAAGAATCAACCTGGGTAAAATAAGGATGTAAAAAGTGTGGATACTTTTATTTTGGTACAGATTTCTGAGTCTGCAGATTATATTAGTGACACTATAACAGTGCCCCAAAGACAAGATTAAACAGGTCACAAATTAGTGGTCATAAATTCAATAACCTGATCTGCATAAGTCAGTACAGATCTGAAAAAAATTTATTCTGCATTAAGAATTCTAAAGTCTAGTCTCTTATCCAAAACATTTGGAAAGTCATACAGAAAATGAGCATTCATGTAGAAAAGACTTAGCATTCAAAAAGTTACTATTTAGACCTTTTTCTAAAACAAAATATGAATCTGTATTGATTGTAAATTTAAAGGACTGTACAAATTGGAGAAGGTTGGGAGCTTTTAATTTGGTGATTTATTTTTTTCACCTCTAAGACAAGTGAGGAGAGCAGAAGTGATTATCCCTGTGGTTTTAGAATTTAAAGATGCTACAATCTGAGCAATACTGAGTTGTCTGAGCGAATTCATTATACTATTTCAATTGAGCAGGTGAATTTTATGAACTCAAAAACGTTTCTTAAAACTTGACTTTTATTTCTTTGCTATAGTTTATATGTAAAGACTACCAGAATTTTAAAATAATCTCATCAACTAGGAACCATACTGATAACATTACAATTATTTATTCATTTTTAAAGAAAAATAGATATCCTGAAATTCAGTAAGTCTGCAGGAAGGCAAAAATGAATATACAAGAAAGTGATTCGATGTTGTAACTGCATTTGAAGAAATAATGATCCAAATCTAAATTTTTGAATCCTGAATAGAGTCTAAAACCAGACAGTTATCTTGTACATATTTCACGGTATGACAGAAATAACTGACGAGCATAAAATGCCTTGCTCCTGAAAATAAATTTAGATGTTTATCTTGCATGTGACCAACCCTTGTTTGTTCCTCAGCAACCCATAAGGTTACCAACTACCCCCAGAATTAAATTCTGAGCAGAGAACCAGGATTAAGTGATGAGCTTCACAGGATGTGCTACAAAATAAAAGAAAAACATTTAAAAAGACTGTTATGAGGACTGGAGTGACTCTGCAGAGGATAGAATATTT
>NC_064859.1:44505790-44565790 GCF_024139225.1 Suncus etruscus | reverse complement strand
TTTCTTTCTTCTTTCTTTCTTCTTTCTCTTTCTTTCTTTCTTTCTTTCTTTCTTTCTTTCTTTCTTTCTTTCTTTCTTTCTTTCTTTCTTCCTTCCTTCCTTCCTTCCTTCCTTCCTTCCTTCCTTCCTTCCTTCCTTCCTTTCTTTCTTTCTTTCTTTCTTTCTTTCTTTCTTTCTTTCTTTCTTTCTTTCTCTCTCTCTCCTTCCTTCCTCCTTCCTTCCTTCCTTCCTTCTTCCTTCTTCCTTCTTCCTTCCTTCCTTCCTTCCTTCCTTCCTTCCTTCCTTCCTTCCTTCCTTCCTTCCTTCCTTCCTTCCTTCCTTCTTCCTTCTTCCTTCCTTCCTTCCTTCCTTCCTTCCTTCCTTCCTTCCTTCCTTCCTTCCTTCCTTCCTTCCTTCCTTCCTTCCTTCCTTCCTTCCTTCCTTCCTTCTTTCCTTCATTCTTTCTTCTTTCTCTCTGTTTTTTGTGTTAGTTCTCTGGATTTATTTTTGTCTCTGTGCTCAGACATCACTTCTGGTGGAGTTGGGGAACCATATAGGGTATACAGAATCATATTCGGGTCAGACATGTGCAAGCATATGTCCTTCATTCTGTAGCATGTCTCCTGCCCCACAAATATTTTCTAAAAATTCTGGAACATATTACTCCAAAACATAACTTTTTTTTTTTTTTTTTTTTTTTAGTTTTTGGGTCACACCTGCAGCGCTCAGGGGTTACTCCTGACTATATGCTCAGAAATCGCCCTTGGCAGGCATGGGAGACCATATGGGATGCCGGGATTCAAACCACAGTCCTTCTTCACGGAAGACAAGTGCCTTATCTCCATGCTATTTTGCTGGCCCTGTTATTGGCTATTTTTAAGAACTAGCAAACAAAAAAATGCTATAAAATTGGGCAGCAATTATTTTTTTTGTAAAAGACATTTACTCATATAAGGAAAATCTCTACTTTTAAGTGGTCTGTGTACTTAAAAGTGGATAAACAACTTTTTAGATTACTCTTGTGAATGTAGACAATATTAACTTGAATTTATATAGCAATAATAACTTATTTTATTTTGCTTTGCTTGATAACCCAGACTCCACTTGTCCCAAAACATTCACATTTTTCATCTTTAGCTGATTATAGTTATCTTCAATGTGGTTATCTTCAATCTGTCTAAAATTTAGTATAGTAAAAATTTTAGTCCTGATCTCATCTTCCTACGTTCATTCATTCTCTGAACTTCCTAATAAACTTCATGGTTGACTGACCGATGATATAGTAAAATAGTTTAAGATCTTAGGCCCTAAAAAATGTCAAGTTTACTTTTTTCTCAGTGCAAATTGATGCTCATATGCCTCCAAACTAGTTTGATCTTTATGTGGGTTTTATTTTGGTTGTTGTTTATTCATTTACTTAATTTAGTTCTTCACTTACATAAATTCTTTTTGTTGAGGTTCTCAAAATAAGTCAAAAAGTTCCAACTTGGTCCTCCCAAATAGGCCTACTTTCTTTCATGGAAAATACTTATAAACATTTTTATCTCTTCAAACTCTGACAGCAGAAACCATTCCCAGTACAATTTTAAATGTGCAAACTATCTTACCTTTTGGATTTCCCAGACAAGACTCAGATAACATCCACTGTTCTGAGAACACTGATAGAAACATATCAGATTTTTCAAAGTTCTTTCCTTGAAAGGGTGACATCAATAACATTTCCATCTGGGATAAAATATGAGTGAGGTGAGTGAGTGAGTAATGAGGGGTGTGTGTGTGTGTGTGGTGTGTGTGTGTGTGTGTGTGTGGTGTGTGTGTGTGTAATAACAGGAATGCTCTTTTCAAAAAAAAAATCTTTAAAAATAATTTTTGTTACTTTCTCTTGACTATGTTCTCTCAAGAGGCCCACAACTAATACTGATATTTGACAAACATGTTTATGAAATTTGAATATGATCTATTATCTACTTTGGAATATGATAGTAGATAATAGATCATATTTGATTGTTATACTACAAACAAACTTAACTTTTATCTAGAATAACATAAATTAGAGGAATATTATGTAATTATTTTCTAACTTATTTTGAAAATCAGTTTTCTCATCTTGAATTCAAACAATAGAATATTTGTACAAATGTACAATACAAGTACATTTATCCATATCTCTCTCATATGTATTAATATTGAAAGTTCCATATTAATATTTAAAACCAGAAAATGTAGGTAAACCAAAAATCATAAAAGATGAAATGAAATGCATCCTAAATTATTTACCAGTAGTCTGCTTGGTTTATTTTCTACCTGTGCAAATAAAAAATTGCACAATTTAATTTTTCTCATGATTCTATTTTCTGTCATTATACTATTTTATCCATCATGATCATTATTGCCTTTTGGCAAATACAAGCTTTTTTTCTTTTAATAGCAATGCAAACTATTTAATTAATACATTTTCTTTCCCAGCAATGAGGCTTTTGTTCTATATAAGCTGTACTTTGTGAACAAATAAATGTGCATAATTTATTTTTATTTATTTCCTTGAAAAGTATATCTCATTTATTAACCAAATAATATTACATCTTTTGGTTTATATTTGCATCTAAATAGGCATTAAACCTCAACTCAAAGACATACGTTTCTAAAATAGAAATCCAATCATCAGTTAATGTGGAAAAGCTCTCTTTGGGATGTATATTAAAGCTTTCTTTCTTTGAAAAATTTTTATAATTAGACAATTGCTTGTGACTACATTCTCACAAATCAAAGCAAAATTATATGTTGTATATTTGATATCTCTCCCCTTTATTAATATTTTGACAGGTAATCTAAGCCATGGAATATTCAGTGATCCACAGCAATTCTACTTGCATATAAACTTCATCTTGGCTTCTCACTTTTGCTAAATTAGTTTCACAATCTATTTATCAAACATATAAGATACACAAGGTGAGTCTTCTGGATTGTTCCAAAATTTCTATTTGTAGAAAAATATGAGATAAATATATGAAGAATGAGAAAACAAAGTGGAGGGCAGATGAAATACTTTCTTTTCAAAGTTCAGTATTTGCTCTTGAAAAGTATTTAGATTATTAGGCACCTACATATTTGCGTAATAAATCAATATATGTCTTAACTGTGATACCCTACAGGTTTTGGAAAATACAAAGATGATATCACACTCACAATTTGGGTTTTTTTTTGATAATTGCACAATATCATTAGTTTGAATTTGTAATTTAGATACTGTTTTTAAAGTGTGGCTCAATTAGATATGCTAATGAATTTTATGCATAGCACTTATTGTAGTCTGGTCATTATATCCTGTAAACTGCTTTAACGATTAATAATATGAACCTGTAAGAGGCATTGATTTCACCACTCAACAAAGGTGCAGATGTTGGCTGAGTATATTTTTCATTAAAAGGTTGGAATTTTAAAAATTAAGTGATTTTCTCTTTAAAAGGTGTTCTAATTTGCATCTTCCGGTAGATTGCTTTTCTACATGATTTGCTGAAAAATAAAAATGTATTCATATATTTAAAAAACAAAACAAATTGAACATTAAATGCAAGTTGTTTCTTCTATTGTTGGAAAAAGATCATAAATGCTCTGTGAGCCCTGTGAAACAAACACAATTCAGGTCAAGGGCAACTTTTCAAAACTACTAACTGCATAATAATCGGATAAGTAAGATTTTACTTAATATTTCATTATCACTGGCTGGAAGTCCTTGGCATAAACCTTTCCTAATTTGTATTATTGCAGGAGGGGGGAAAAAAAGTGATCCTGTGCCTTTAATTTCCCTTCCTGAGAGAGGGAAGCTGCACTCCACTGACAGGGCTCACTTTGTTCCGTCTTTAATGTGCAATCTGTTTTCTCCAGCGGAGGGCACTCAGTGTATCACAAACTCAAGCATTAGCACCAACAAGCTCTGAGCATCATCAGTCTCTGGAAAGCCTTCTGAATGAGGACAAGGGGCTGCTCTCAGCACAGCACAAAACACTTTCAACCTGACCAGCTAAATGGATAAACCTCGCCTGCGTAGCTTTTAAACTGGGGTCTCCTGGAAGCACAGGAGGCCTCCTGGCTTCAAGAACTGAAAAATCCAGAGGATGAATTGCTTTCTCTGGGAATGGCTCAAGCCAGCACCGTAAGGAATGCCAGGTACTCCGAAGATTTTCTCGCTCTCCCGTCTCGTTTGGCAGAGAAGTTGGGGTTACCTCTGAGATGGGCTGGAGCTCTTTTGCGCTGATTGTCAGGGACTGTTGATGGGTCTCCAGTGAATTACACAATGGTCCTCAGAGCCTAGAGTCCCTCCCCCACCCCACCCCCACACTTTCCTCCTCCCTGCCCCCCATCCCATCCCATGCTGGATTTTTTTTTTCATATATGTATATTCTATATATACATGTCTTTTTGCCTGTCGTCTCCGGGGAAGTTTCTATGGGCTCACATGCGGGACCAGAAGGATGTGAATGACAGCCGCACTGTGTCATGAAGGTTTCAGCGCGAAAGACCAAATAAGAAGCAAGCTGAGAGAGGGGTAAACGGTTTTTTGGATGACAAAGGATGGGGTAAGTGAACTTTTGTTGTTACCTTCTGAGCAAAGCTTCCTGTAGCCTCTGCCAAAATCTCTAGCAGATAAAAGACCCGGCAAAATACAATTTAAAAATAAATAAATAAATAAAGCGGCAGCCCTCTTGAGTTTGACAGTGCACTCACTAAGAGTTGCTATTAGATTTTTAGATTGTGCTTTATCTTTGGGATATTTTTCTTTTCTTTATTTCTTTTTTTTTCTTTCTTTTTCTTTCTTTCTCTCTCTCTCTTTTTTTTTAAATCTGTAGTTTTGCATAACACGGACTTGGAATCGAGAGGAAAAATTTTTAAGCTGTCGTTCCCCCGGATGCCGACATCTGGAAATACGCCTGAGATAAAAATAATAATGTGTGTGCTCCTCTATTCTGATCATATGAGCTGTGTATTTCTGATGGCCCTCAGGAAGGTTGTTAACACGGTACTGTGTCTGTGTAGGGGTGCAGTGATTACTTTATTCAGAGGTCGCCACAGGGCTGTATCCTGAATACGGCTTCCAAATTTTCAGCAAGCATTTGCCAGTCTTATTTTTTTTTCAGAGTGTGATGGATTCTCTCCCACCGCTGCTGCCCCCCACCCCACCATGGGCTTCTCCTGTCTGTGGAAGCTGGAATGTATTTCAATGAGACTGAAGCTGGCAAGAGAACAGAGAAAGATCAAGTCTCAAATTTTTAGAGGAAAAAAAAAAAAAAACAACCTGATTCAGTAAATGATTTTTTTTTTTGATGAGTGACTTGACTGGCTCTTAGTTCTGAATATGAATATTTAAGAGAAGAAAACCTGCAGCATAAAGCAGTTGGCTTTCTTAACTCACCCCTAAGAAATAATAAATCTGTAGATCGATTGAAACACAGTCCCGCAAAATAACCCCTACAGACGTATGCTTTTGGAAATGCTGCATTGGTGTTCAAGAGGAATACAACTTGCAAAAAATACTCTTAAAGTTATACGGAAGAGGGGGTGGGGCAATGTTAAGGGGGGTTGGATTTGGAGGGCGGGCAAATCGTCAGAGAAATATTTGAGTAGGTTAGGATGAAAGAGGGACTGATGAGAGCCAGCTCTTTCATGCCCCCCTCACCAAATAAATTTGCACAGGCAACTATGTGAAAAATAACAAGGTGAATGCTATCCAAGATCATTTTGCATTTTAGGTAAATCTTTTAAATATTAGAGAATTTTAACTTTAGTATATTCTTTATAAGCTCTATTTGTTAGGAATTTTAGCCCATTAAATGAGGAGAACACTCCATGAATATTGAAAGCATTTATGTTTATTAACACACTAAGAGTACCTCTCATTCATCATAATCTTCCTAGCATGCTTTTCCAGCTGCCCACACAGTATGGTTTTATTTTTTGGCTTTTTTTAAATTTTTCAATAACTTATGTACTGTCATTTTATTATGCAATGAGTCTATAATTTCAGTCAGGACAAACTTGAGTTACCTTGACAGCTCTCTGGTGTTCCTTCCCCTGCCAGCTCACAGCCTGTTTGCTCAACTAGAAAAAATGCACAAGTCTAGGTTCAGTAAGGAACCTTTTTCTATTTTTTCCATTATTGCAGAGTAAGTACTCTTCTTTAGGGTACTGGTTTGAACAGATTGACTAGTCCAATATTCTTGTTACTAACATATGGGCATAAAGTATTAAAAAAAAAAAGGCTCTATGCTTTTCATTTGTATTAACTCCTGAAACTCAGAAAGGCTTTTCTTAGTTCTCTGGCACTCTAGCATTTGAAAATCAAGGAAGAAAGAAAGAACCCTAAATAGCTAACATGAAATAGAAAAGAACAGATCAGAAGGCTTCAAATGTTAAATGCACCGTCCCTAAATCAACCGGCCCATTGTTCCCCTGCATGAAAATTCTCTCGATATAGATACACTGGTGATGATTGATATTAATAGCCTTACAATGTGCATTTATCTTCTTTCTAATGTTGTAGGTTTCCGTTTAATTACGCAGCTGAGAGGCATGCGTGTGGTGCAGATCCTCCTTCCGACTTTGCTGCTTGCTACACTCGCGGGGGCTCAGAGAGCTTGCCCAAAGAACTGCAGATGTGACGGCAAAATTGTGTACTGTGAGTCCCATGCCTTTGCAGACATCCCTGAGAACATTTCTGGAGGGTCACAAGGCTTATCCTTAAGGTTCAACAGCATTCAGAAACTCAAATCCAATCAGTTTGCCGGCCTTAACCAGCTTATATGGCTTTATCTGGACCATAATTACATTAACTCAGTGGATGAAGATGCATTTCAAGGGATCCGTAGACTGAAAGAATTAATTCTAAGTTCCAATAAAATTACCTATCTGCACAATAAAACCTTTCATCCAGTTCCCAATCTTCGCAATCTGGACCTCTCCTACAACAAACTTCAGACGTTGCAATCAGAACAATTTAAGGGCCTTCGGAAACTCATCATTTTGCACTTGAGATCGAATTCCTTAAAGACTGTGCCAATACGAGTTTTTCAAGACTGTCGAAATCTTGACTTTCTGGATTTGGGTTACAACCGTCTACGAAGCTTGTCCCGAAACGCGTTTGCTGGCCTCTTGAAGTTAAAGGAGCTCCACTTGGAACACAATCAGTTTTCCAAGATCAATTTTGCTCATTTCCCCCGTCTCTTCAACCTGCGTTCCATTTACCTCCAATGGAACAGGATTCGCTCCATTAGCCAAGGTTTGACCTGGTCTTGGAGTTCCTTACACAACTTGGATTTATCAGGGAATGACATTCAAGGAATTGAGCCGGGGACGTTCAAATGTCTGCCCAATTTGCAGAAACTCAATTTGGATTCCAACAAGCTCACCAATATCTCACAAGAAACTGTCAATGCCTGGATATCGCTAATATCCATCACCTTGTCCGGAAATATGTGGGAATGCAGTCGAAGTATCTGTCCTCTCTTTCATTGGCTAAAGAATTTCAAAGGCAACAAGGAAAGCACCATGATCTGTGCAGGACCTAAGCATATGCAGGGCGAAAAAGTTAGTGATGCGGTGGAAACATATAATATTTGCTCAGATGTCCCGGTGATCAATACGGAAAGATCACATCTGGTGCCCCAAACTCCCCAGAAGCCTCTGATCATCCTGAAACCCACCATCTCCAAACTCGACCCTCTCCAGCCTACCCTGGAAATGCCGACTCCTTCCCCGGGGTTTCCCATTCCTGGCTCAGAGCAAGAATATGAGCATGTTTCGTTTCATAAAATTATTGCAGGGAGCGTGGCTCTCTTTCTCTCAGTGGCCATGATCCTCTTGGTAATCTATGTGTCCTGGAAACGCTACCCAGCCAGCATGAAGCAACTTCAGCAACACTCTCTCATGAAGAGGCGAAGGAAAAAGGCCAGAGAGTCTGAGAGACAAATGAATTCCCCTTTACAGGAGTACTATGTGGACTACAAGCCTACAAACTCTGAGACCATGGATATATCCGTTAATGGATCTGGGCCCTGCACATATACCATCTCTGGCTCCAGGGAATGTGAGGTATGAACCATGATCCTCCTAAAAGCATTTCTACTTCGGGGAAGGAGAGGTAAATGTTTGAAGCTCTAGAGGTGTCTCTAATCACTAGAAAGATTGATGACCCTATTGCTTTCGGTTTTTGCTCAGTGTGAAAGGTTACTTAATTAAATTACAACCGCCAGGAAATTGACTGCTTATATTTTTTTTCTTTTAAACGGTTAAAATTTAAAAGAAGTTCATTCGAGGATGAGATTAAGTTGGAATAAAGCACTATGTTAAAATCTCTGGGCTTTTTTTTTAAATTTTGGTTTGTTTGTTTTTGTTTTATATTTTGTTTATTTTTTTTGTTTTTACAAGTTGTGTATAGAGGTCGGACTTACAAATATACATATAACTTTTCATTCTGAACTTTATGTCTGGTTCTTGGCGTGTGACTTTGTAATGGAGTAAAGAAGGGGGGGGGAGAGAGGCTTAATTTAAAATTTAAATGATTTCACCAAAATATCAGGATGTAATAAAGATTAAACCAAAGAGCAATTTACCCAGGGGTTGATTTTGTTGTAAATTTTAGTTTTAATTAAAGCATGCAACAGGGATCTCAAAGTGTTTTGGTGTTACTTATCATTAGTTATTATACCAGCATAGAGGATGTCAGAGGCCCACTGTGTATTGTATTGGGTTTTTAAAGATGTAAATTCTTCCTCCCTCCCTCTTTTCCTTCCTTCCTTCCTTCCTTCCTTCCTTCCTTCCTTCCTTCCTTCCTTCCTTCCTTCCTTCCTTCCTTCCTTCCTTCCTTCCTTTTTTCTTCATTACTTCCTTCCTACCTTCCTTCCTTCCTACCTTCCTTCCTTCCTTCCTTCCTTCCTTCCTTCCTATCTTCCTTCCTTTCTTCCTTCCTTCCTTCCTTCCTTCCTTCCTTCCTTCCTTCCTTCCTACTTTCCTTCCTTCCTTCCTTCCTCTTTCCCTCCCCTCTTCCTTCCTTCTCCCTCTTTTCCTTCCTTCTTCCTCCCTTCCTTCTTTCCTCTTTCCTTCCCTCTTCCTTCCTTCTCCCTCTTTTTCTTTCTTCCTCCCTTCCTTTCCTTCCTTCTTCCCTCTTTCTTCCTTCCTACTTTATTTCTTCCTTCCTCCTTTCATTCCTTTCTCCTCTTCTTTCTTCCTTCCCTTTCTCCTTTCCTTCCTTCTTCCTTCCTTTTTCCTACTTTATTTTTTCCTTCCTCCTTTTGTCTTCCTTCCGTTTCCCTTCTCATTTTCTTCCTTTCCTTTCTCCTTTTCTTCCTCTTCCTTTCTTTTTACCTCTTTGTTCTTCCCTTTCTTTCCCTTTTCCATTCTTTCTTCCTTCCTTCTTCCTTCCTTCTTTTTGCTCATCAATCCTTCCTTCTCTTTTCTTCTTTCCTCCCTGCCTCTCTCTATCTCATTTCTTCTACCCTCTCCATCCCTCTCTTTTTCTCTCCTTTCCCTTCCTCCTTTCTTTCATTTCTTCCCTTTTTCTTTCTCCTTCACTTCTTTTTATCCTTAATTATTAGGCATAGATAATTTTTCAAAGATTTTCTTAAGTGTTGGCTACTTATATGTAATCAGGATAACCATAAATTTAATGGTTTGGCTTTGTCCCTGGTAAAATCAGGTCATGATATTGTGGTGATTTAGCAATAACATAATGACAGGCATAACAGACTGTTGTCAGTGTTGCTGTTATCCCCAGAAGAAATAATATGTATTCCTGTTAAACTTATTAAAAACTAAGTGATGCAAGTATTTATAAATAAAAAGAGATATGAGTCCTTGGTGTTTGCCCTTTTGGTAACATTAGCCTCAAATGAAGGTAATCATGTTAAACTCTTTTCATGTTCATGAGATTAAGTTTGGACCCAGTTTTGTACTACTTGATTTAAAGAGCACTTATAGGATCATGCTCATGAATAGAAAGTTATCAAAGGTGTTCAACTTGTTGATAAATAGTAGTGACACAAATTATTATTTTCTTAATAAAGTTAATCAAAAAAGAGCAAAGACTGATGGACAGGAAATTTGTGGTGGAATCAACTAATGAAGTGAGGTTAAGTTCTGGTATCATAGTATCCTATTTTCATTGTTACTTTTTCAAAAGAAAATTTTAATGAGCATTTGCCTATTTATTTCTTTTTAAAACTAATTACAATAATTGAAAAATGTAGAATTATTTGATAATGTGTATTATTAAATGTTCTCTTAGTACTCATGAAGGGATTTCTGACAATACACTGGATTTGATTTAATACCCAATAGTATAATTTCAAATACCCAGGTCTTCCTCATCAAGTTCATTTTCTTCATTTTGTGTTTTGATTGAAACTAAAGATAGTTCAATAAATTCCTAAAAATAATTGTATAAACAGATATCCTTCAAATTAAAAAGAATAAAATTTTATATTAAAATGTACAACAAGGCTTGATGTTTTTATTATCAATTTAATTTACACAGTATCCATGAATATATGTAAAAGTAATTTTCTACATTGTTTTTATGTATGCGATCATCTTATAGGCTAGTAATAGGAAGGCTCATGTTATTTATTCATGTTCTCTTGACTTTTGTAATAGAATGATGACTTTTCATCAGAAAGATCAAAACGAAAGAAGATTCTTAAAGTGTTATTATGTAGTAACAGTGATCCAAACTTTTCTCTAGACTTTAAGTTTCATAAACTTTTTCTATAGAGGTCCTAGTCCTTATCCTGATAAAAAATGAGAAACATTTTTTCCCATAAAGATGACATTTTGATACTACATGAGCTATGTAGAGTGAAGCTTACGGTTATGAAATACACTATCATTTTGAGAATAAACATAGTTATAGGATATAAGTGTGATGAATTTAATTAATAATGAAACTATTGTTTTGACCTGGGATCCTTATAGTAGATTAAACATCCCAATGCTGAAAAAGTTGAAAATGGTAGCTATTAACTTAAGACCACTAGCAAAGCCATTTTGATCAATTTGTTTTGAAAAATAATTATACAAAAGGATGGATTCCTCTCATAATTCCTTTTATATAAAGTCTTGATAACTTCATAATCATAGGTGCTTATAATAAAATCAGTAAAAGCATATTCTTAGACAAGGGTATAAAAATTTATGTAGTCCTTTATTTTTTTCCCTAATCTGGTGTAAACCTCTCTTTTTAAGAAATTTTATCTTAGAGATAGCTTCTTGACAAAATCAATATAGGAGAGATATGATTTGTACTCATTTAGAATTTCATTGGAGAGTAAAGGTATTTGATTTTAGTCTGTTTTCTGAAGACTTGCTTACAAGTAGCTTAGAAAAAGAGCCATCTATATTGTCTTAAAGAGTTGTGAAATTAATTTTTTAAGATACAAAACTGTACCCAATAAAGCCATACATATTGAATTAGAAAATTTAGCAACAGATGCAAGTTTTCTAAGCTAGTGCCTTGTAAATTTTACATTAAATTAAAACAATACTATCATTGCCCAAACAATACTAAAATTATCATGCTAAATTTAATATATTAATTTTGTCTATTTTAAAAAGAAGATGAATATTAATATTATTAATTTGAAAAGTATCTGTGTGATACACTTATTAAAGTATGTTGTTTTCAAAAATAAATACCTCTATTTCATCTCATAGTTGTCACAGATTTATGACATTATAAACTTGGAGTGCAAGCATTATGTGAAGTTTTTTTCTCTCTTTAAATTATACCAGAATTGGGGCCGGGCGGTGGCGCTAAAGGTAAGGTGCCTGCCTTGCCTGCGCTAGCCTTGGACGGACCACAGTTCGATCCCCTGGTGTCCCATATGGTCCCCCAAGCCAGGAGCAACTTCTGAGCACATAGCCAGGAGTAACCCCTGAGCGTTACCAGGTGTGGCCCAAAAACCAAAAAAAAAAAAAAAAAATTATACCAGAATTACTTAAAATAAATTTATTATTAAAGCATCTACAATTGTACCAAGACAAACTATAAAATAATATTTGGACTTTAAAACCAAATACAAAAATTATGTAGTGAAATACAGTAACTTTAATTCCAACTTTTAAAAATTTTTAGTTTTGAAAAATCTACACGTATACTTAACACTCATAAACAGAATACTACTATAATAACTTAAACGTCATATATATACAAGCAAAACATAGTAGGAAGTACAAATAATAAGATATATGGCACAATTCTACTAACTATAGACATTTCTATCTCCATACTCATATAGATCAGATTACTTGGTTAAACTGTAGTTTTGATATGTCTTAACACACATGCTCAGGAAAGAGAACTTAAGATTAAAGATATGCTTTGTTTAAACTTATACATCACTTAAAAATTTCAAAGACATAATATAGAAAAATGGGTTATGAATCTCTGTGTAACTTTATCTTATTAAAATAGGCAGAAGTAAGAAGTCATTTCATTCTGTATACCAATATTTTACTTGAATAATGTAGAGAACAGTTTTTATTGAAAAAGAGAAAACTTAAATTAGTTGTAAAATTGGATGAGAGACCAGTTCTGGTTTTTCCTTTGAATTGAAAATAATGGTGAGATCTTAAAATGAATTTAATGAGATCTCTAAAGAGATTTTTTTATCTAAAGTGTTTTAAAGTTAATTAACTGAAATATAAAGTTTAATGATCCCTTAATGCTAAAAGTGCTGCCAGTAAGAAATGGGAATACGGATGACATTATAGAGCAGTGGTCCTCAAACTATGGCCCACGGGCCACATATTGTATTTGTATTTGTTTTGTTTCTTCATTGCAAAATAGGATATATGCAGTATGCATAAGAATTTGTTCATAAGTTTTGTTTTTACTATAGTCAGACCCTCCAATGGTCTGAGGGACAGTGAACTGGCCCCCTGTTTAAAAAGTTTGAGGACCCCTGTTATAGAGGGTATATATTTTTCAGATATCTGATATTTTATTTATTTTCTTCAAAATAAAATAAAAACATAAAAATATCGTCAATTTGGGATATTATTTCACTGCAATGCAATGGGTGGTATATACTATTTTTAAAAGTTTATATTTATATATATTGAATGTATTAACCTAAGAAGGATTATTAACTTATTCTACACTTTAAAAATTGGCATTTTGAGGTATATTGAGTGAACTTTCAAGATCTAAGATACATGTTCAAAAAGAACTATAAGTGAAGCAGTACTGGTATCACTGGGTTTAATTTATGCTCTTAATATTAGTCAATAGAAAAAAACTTTTTGATTGATGACAATATGAAATGTGAAAATGTTTTAATTGAAACCACACTTTGTATAATCATTTGTGTGTATAAGTATTTGTGTGTTTGTATACTGTAAGTATGTATATGTGTTCATATATAGTGACTGTACATTTACATTTTTTATTTTATAAAAAATAAAAACAATTTTAGGCAGTTAAAAGATAAGAGAAAAATATTGGCTTATATTTATCAAAAGTCATTTGTCAGGAACGAGCTTCTTAAGATGATTTTAATCTTCTCAAAATTATAAGTATATACATCTAGATAGTCTAATGTTCTAATACAAATAAATAAAATTATACATCATAATTTTAGTGTGAATTTGGGCTACTCTTTCTGTGACCTAACTCTAAATGAGTCAAGTAGTGCAATAGATCCCAATTCAAAGTTTTGCTTAGATTATTAAGCGTTATAATGTTGTAGTTATTTCACCATTATAGGAACAAGATAGGTATGAAAAGAAAACTAAATTATTCTTTGTCAATGAGGAAAAAGGCATTTCTTGAATTAAAAAAGTGGTGTACACAGAGGAATATTGTAAGATTTTCTTTATTAGAATTTAAAAAGAAATACATGAACATGCAAGTACATATTTCAAATCTCTTTAATTTATCTAAATAAATTTTGAAAATATTTTGAAAAGTATTTTGAAAGTTATTTTGTAAGTATGGTAAAATGTGATTCTTTTAAACATATTTGTGCACTGTATTTGATTCATGTAAAATTTGGAAATATTTTTATTAGAGTTTTAAATATTAGTGGTCAAGCTAACAACTTGTAAAAAAAAAGCTCATATTGTGAACTCAAGGAACATTTTGAACTGAGATAAAATGTTAAATTTCTTTTCACTGACTAGCTCAAGTTAACTTCATATGAAGAAAGTTTTAACAATTATTTTCCCACTAAAATTCCATGGAAGAGCTAATTATAGTCTTAAGAGCATGCAGATTTTAAAACTCTCCCAAATCTTCCTTCATATGAAAATGCTCTTAAAATTTCTTCATATTTACTAATATATAGCCATCTACTTATCAGAAATTTAAATTATAGATAATTATTTCTTTATTGGTAATATTAGCAGTAAGAACTTGGTGACTCACCAGAATTCTGTCTCCAGAAATTTTTGATTTATTAAGTCATATTGAAGAAAATAACAATCTGTTTTTACTAGTAACTACATTTTTTATTAATTTTGAGTTTATACCAAAAAACTGTTGTATGAGTTCCAGTAAAAAGCATACACTTAATTGAAATATCTCTGAAAGTCAAAATAACTTTAATAGTCTCAAAACTATAATATATTAGAAGAGTTCAATGTGATCTCAATCTTTTTAAAGAAAAATAAGTTATGAAAATATTTTTATACAGTTTCCACAAGCCATTAATTTCTAATCCTAACTTAATGAAGGTTAGGCAAAATGCACAGTATTTGCTTTGATACCAAATTCACTTGTGTTTTAAGAAACACTGCTTTTTAATAATCTTGGAACTTCTAGAAACATACAAAGATTGTGGTTTGTTCTCCTGCTACAGATGGAAAAAAATATGATGCTTTAAGTCTCAAGAAAAGTTAAGGCCTAAACAAATGTAGCTATGAGTCCTTTAATGGAAGATGGCTGACATTGCTTAAATATAATATCTGTAAAGAATGTTTGTGAATGAAATGAAAAATGCTAAGAAAAAGGATAAGAAAATAAAATAAAAATTGACTAAACACATTTTCCAAAGATTATAAATAAGATTAACTAAAGCTAAAATATTTAAAAAAAATATTGATGCCTGGATATTAGGAAAACAGTTCATAATTAAATATTTATTGTTAGTGTCATTTGTACATGGACATAAGATGTTTATATTTTCTTATTACATAAATTTTATTTAATATAAACACCTAAGAAACAAATCAATAAAATTAAATACCAACATATCTCTTAACATTTCTAAAATAATTAGAATGTGTAATGCACAAAAGTTTACAATAATATATGCTATACCTTTAAATAAAACCCAATCTTAATAACTTGCCCAGTTTATGTGAATTTTTTTAGTAATAAATATTTGGAAGAAGAATTTCATTTACTTTTAGGTATTTAAAATTTTATTTCCTCTGTCACTGGCTCAATTTATTAGATTATTGAGGTGCCCACATAAATATTTCTGAAAAGACTCTGTTCTTTTCTGTATTTTAATATAAGTACTGACTTAACAGACACCATATACAGAAGCCAAACATTTTAATCATTAAATTTAATAATAAAAATAAATTTTTTACAATCACTATTTTAACATAAATACAATAAGAATAATTGTATATTTTTATCAGTCTGATTTACCAATAAAAGGAAACTGACAAATTACAAGATAAAACAAAGCTATTATACATCAAAATAAAATATATCAGAGACTTTCACTTATTTATAATTATCATTTTTATTTTCATTTCAGTGGTTGCAATCTCAAATCCTAATGAACTCAAAAACTAAGATGTGAGTTAGTTTTAATGATGTGAGTTAGTTTTAAACAGACAAGATAGTACAGATTGTATAAGTAAATGTCAATATTTTTAAATTTTCAATAAACAAAGTATATTTTTAAATAGAAATATGTAGAGTTATGAATTCATACATTTACCTGGTATTGTAAGACTAGAAATTATGTATAGAACAAATGTAAGCAACTAATTTTTAAATAGAAAATAATATAGATAAAAAATTCTTAAATATGTTTTACTTTAGAAAGCCAATAATATTTATGGACAATATATGTTATTGCTTGAAAGTATAAAAAGCTGGTTTTTATTGCCTTTTAATTAAATTTCATCAAGTATGAATTATCAATGAAATATTCTGATTATATTAAACAAGCAAACAAGCAAGAGATAGTTTTGAGTTATAATCTAAGGCCTGCGTTTTAAATTCTTTCCACCCTAAAGTCACATTTAATTTATTTTTTATTTTCTCCTCAACATCTAATATTCTTGGTGTTTGTTTCTATTAAACATATTTATACTCATGTCAATATCTAAAGTATTATTTGTTTTAGCATAAATTTGATATGTATATACTTTCTTCAGCTAAAATGATATATACAATTTTAAATTGACACCAACAACTGTGAAATATTTTTTATAAAATTAAAAAATATATAAGCTAATTATTCCTGAGTCCTATTTTAACATGATTAACAGGGATGAACATTTTTATTTTTTTCTTGTGTTTATAGATCTATAAAAGTTACTGCATAAAATTAGTCTTGAGTTGCTTTAATTTGGTGATTGAATCACATTAAAGACCTAAATTGCATTGGTCTATTTGCTAGATCAAGTAAGGAAAAAAGCATCTCGGAGACTTGAAACTGACTCACTTTATTTCTGTAACATTGGACAAGTAAATATATATATATATATATATACATACACACATATATATAAATATATATGACTTTTCTGTGATAAATATTCTCATCTATTAAAATGGAATAATAACTTTCCAACTTACTTGTTGAAAATGATTAATCAGCTACTATTTAAAAACCATTCTGAAATCCTCCATGAAAAGCTAAAATGTAAATATAAATTATTATTAGCTAGAAAGCCCTACTGTATACTGAAAAATGCAAAATGAAATGTGGCTGTATTATTTTCATTGTTATTATTAGCTATAATGATGGTTATAATACTCCCTGATGTAGAAACAAGTATTGTGCTTACATTTTTACTAAAGTGAATAATAAACCTGACCTTTAAATCCCTTGTCTGAGCTGTAATTTAGTTTGGGAAGCAGACACACTAATATTTAAATAATAACTTAGGATTTGCAAATTAATTTCTTGGATGAACATTTTACTCATGATTAGAGGAAGCAACAATGACAAGTATCTTCTTCAGTCATTACTTATCAAGAATATAATTAATTATACTAATTATACTCTTTCAGATTGGTGAAGTATTGCCCATTCGTTCATATTAATAAACTGAGGTGGTTTGGAGGGTTGAAAGATAGTACAGGGTGCTTACCTTGTATGTGGCTTTTCTAGATTTGATTCCTATATTAGCTATATTGGCCCCTAAGTATCACCCAGAGAGATCTCTAAGTACTAAGCCAGGAATAATCTCATACCTTCCATATGTGGTCTAAACTTTTTAAAACAAAAGAAATTGAAGCTGTTTTCATTTCCTTAAAAGACAAATAGGAATTTTAAAATAAGAAGCAAAATTCTTGGGACCAGAGTGATAGCAAGTGGTAGGGCATTTGCATTGCATGCGGCCAACCTGGGACAGACCGGGTTCAAATCCCAGCATCCCATATGATCCCCCGAGCCTGCCAGGAGCAATTTCTGAGTTCAGAACCAGGAGTAACCCCTGAGCACCGCCGAGTGTGCCCCCTTTGTTTGTATCAAGAAACAAAATTCTTGATAAGAAAGTACTATGTGATATTAAGAAAATAATGATCTTTCTTTAGTTTGTATACAGACCTATATGTTACTTTGATGTTTCTTATAAATATGTATTTTGTTGAGAATGGTATTTGTTTTTACATTGCATGAATAAAAGTTTGATAGGTTATTATTTTGTAACCATAGTTTAATTTATTTTTATGTAGGCAAGTAAGTTTTGGCTAAGTTCAGGGATTGATTACTTTTGGATATGTGCTCAGAGATCATTCCTGGAGGGACTTGGTAGGCCAATATAACATGCCAGAGATCTCTCTGTAATTATTTTCAGTAAATCTGATTCTGTTAAAACCTCCCTTAGAATGATTTCTGTGATAATTCTGAGTGCTATGATATAGAGAATCCATTGATAAAAGTTAATATAAAAGTCCTTAACAAGGGCCCGGAGAGACAGCACAGCGGCGTTTGCCTTGCAAGCAGCCTATCCAGGACCAAAGGTGGTTGGTTCAAATCCCGGTGTCCCATATGGTCCCCTGTGCCTGCCAGGAGCTATTTCTGAGCAGACAGCCAGGAGTAACCCCTGAGCACCGCTGGGTGTGGCCCAAAAACCAAAAAAAAAAAAAAAAAAAGTCCTTAACAAAAGCAAATCATTTTTGACAAAAAATGGGAAAAAAAATAGTTTACTCTGTTATTGAAAAGGCAGAATTGTTCGAAGTTGGTGATTCTGCCTGTTGCTGTATATATATATAACCTATAATGGTGAAAATACCACAGGATCCATTGTAACACTGCTGTATATAACTGAGCTAAATTACATTATCTCTTGATACCATAAGCCTCTTTTTGACTGTGGTACCATAGATGATAGGATTCTCTGGGGTACCATAGGATGTCTTGTGTCTTTAGGAAATGGGGTAATTCCAAAAAAAATCTGATTACTTCTTTCTCCAATGTACAGTGACTTAGGCAAAGAGTTGAAAGTTCATTAAAGGAAAGTAAGGGAACAATTGAAAATAACCATTTTTCATAGTTTACTCAAGGGAATTGGATTGACTTTAATTCAAAAATCTACAGTGACTCGTCTAGAAATGGGTCATATATGCATAACCCAGTTTGGAGCTTCAAATTATATTTTGTCCCTGATTTAGTACTCTTCTACTGACACATCTGAACCAAGAATTTAGCAGACTGTTTATGTACTTAATTGTACTTAAACTATCAACAACAAGGTCACATAATTACCATCAGACATCTCTTGATTACAGTTTCATCTTGGCTGTCTCTTATGGTAACCAGGTTATCTTGTCTTTGGCACTTAGCTGCTAACTTTAGGTCCAGAAATTCAAGATAATCTACCTTTGCATTTACAGATACTAACTCAGTAGCATCTGTTCCTTTTCTAATTTCTGACTGATGGTATAGAGTGACATTAGCCTATCACCTCTGACTCTGCCTATCTTAATATTTTCTCTTTCTCTGGGTGCCAAATTGTCAACAATGTCATCTTCTTGGAGTATGTTGTACAGTATTACCACTAAATTAAAAATAATATAATCATTAGTTAGGTTCTAATCTTGAGACTTGAAAGACAAGATAATGCCAAGTATAAAAAAATATAAGCCTTTTATAAATCATAATCCTTTGGCCTCCTGATTTATTCATAGTCTGCTTTATTATTTTTCTCTAGTGATTGGAGATGAGATAGACTTATTAATGAACGATCACTTTTATCGTCTTTTCAGTTTTAGCAAAGTTCTTGAACTTATCTGTTCTCTCATTCTTTTTTCCAAAACTTATTTTTTTAGCCAAAACCTGAAAATGTCTCTTCTTTAGATAAACTAAATTCTACTCAAGGCTGCTATCACCCCTTAATCTTTACAGAGGCTTCCTCCAATAGAGGGTAATATCCACTTTGGGGAAGGTTGGTTTAGCATAACATCTTCCTTGAAAATATGTTCACAATTCCCCACTAAAACATGAACATTGTCAAAAATAGTTGGCCATGAAGGAAAAGCATCCATTCTTATTTCATTTTGAAAATATTTTGGAACAAGATCTTTAAATACAGAAGAAAATATTTTGCTAATTTCACACTCAATATTATGCAATGTAAAGAATAAAATTTACTAGATCAATGTGGATTTTTTTTTTTTTTTTGGCTTTTGGCTTTTGTTTGACATCTGGAAATGTTAAGGGGCTTCTTCCCTTTGGTTTTTCCAGGGTTTCTCATGGTAGTGCTTTGGAGACTATGCAATGCTGGGGGATAGAATCTCTACCATCCAAATGTAAATGTTCCCAACAACCACACCTTGCCTCCTAAGGCATTTTCATCATTTCATTAATTTATTTTAATAAATAAGTAATTCTTTGAAAATACAAAAAATGTGGCTATTTATAAAAATATATAAAAGTTTTAACTATGCGGGGATGATTTTCATAGAACAAGCCTAAATCTTATACCAATGTATAATTGATTTTGCATTTAAAACTTGATAAATTGTGTATTTTTAAGTTAAATATTATACTTTATTATAATAGACTAGCATTTTAATGTAATTTGTTGGGAGAAGGTGTTAGGTAGGACACACCGAGAAATGATCCAACTACCTCTCAAAGAAAATCCCTCCGGTTTTTGCTCAGTGTTGATAATCTAACAGCTGGTTGCATGCAAAGCAAGAGTCTTAATCTCTGTATAATCTTCCTGGCCTCTGAAATATTAATAAAAAATGACCTGGGGCTAGAGCGATGCTGTGGAATGGTTAGGCATCTGCTATGCTGGTGCTAGCCTCGGATGAACCGCAGTTCGATCCCCGGGCATCCCATATGGTCCCTCAGGCCAGAAGCAATTTCTGAGATCATAGCCAGGAGCAACCCCTGAGTGTCACTGGGTGTGAACCAAAAATTAATTAATTAATTAATTAATTAAAAATTAAAATATTACACAAGATATCATATGTCCCCCCATTCATGGACTTTTATGGCATTTTTGACATTATAAATATTTATTTGTGAACATCTTTTGCATATACATTTTTCAGAGTAAATATATAACCAATGTATAAAATATTTAAATATTTATCATAATGCTAAATTATTCTTTCAAACGTCAATATGTGTTTGCTTTTCAATATATGTTACACAAATTGTCATTTATCTACATTTAAGCCAATATTTTTTTCTAACACACTCCTTTTTTGTTTGTTTGCTTGTTTTATTTTTGTTGTTGTTTTTTGTAAGTTTGTGGGCCACGCCAGGCAATACTCAGGGATTACTCCTAGCTTTGTGCTCAGAAATTATATTGGAAGACTTAAGTGACTCTATGGGATGCTGGTGATTGAACCGGACTGACTGACCTCTTGCATGGCAAGCACCCTCTCCGTTGTGCTATAGCTCTATCCCCCCACTATCACACTTCTTTTAGATTTTATATACCTTTTACTATAATGCAGTAGAACCGTAACTTTACATGTTTTGTTGTGTTAGATTTATTTGCTACAGATATGTGTTATAAATCATGAAATCCATGATAATAATAGTTTGTATACATTTCTTTTACTGAAATTTAATAAAAAAATTTGGGGAAGATGTAGACCATACACAGCAGTGCTCTGGGCTTCTCCATCTTAATAGAAAACTTGTGATTTGATCCTATGGACTTCAGGGGAACATGTGAACTAGAGCTTGAACCTAGGCCTCCAGTATGCCTGCATGCAAAGTTGCCCTCTAGCTCATTGAATTATCCCTCCAAGTCCATGACATTACATTTTTTTTTTGAAAAAGACCTTTTTTCAACCTGTGTGTCTAAACAGCTAATCATGTTTTGATCATTTTCTCCATGATTTTAATTTTACATTTAATGGTGTAATCTGTATAAAATGTCTAAGTATATATTAAGAAATTTAGATCTAGTTATTTTTTCTCACATCAGAATACAACTTTACCTAAACTAATGTATAATTTTAAATATCTATGTCATAATACTGCTTGATATATTTTTCTGATGGTTTTACATAAGAAATATTTTTACATGAGAATCAAATCTTGCATTTTTATTGTTTTTAAACAAACTAAAATTTGGGGGCAATATCTTTTCTCCCTTTCAATTACACACACATTTATCTAATCTTAGTTATTATTTGTAGTTTTTATTTGAAATATAAAATAAAATCTCTTGTTCCTCTCTTCCTTATTCTCACTACCCCTAAGCACACACACATATCCAGGTTTTTATTGGGAGTTTATAGATCAATGAAACAATTTGTAAATAATTGAAATATTTTTGTTTATAAGAGGAATTGTATATAGCTTAAAATGGCATAGATTTTCATTTAGATTATCCATTTATTGCCAACCCAACAAAAATTTTGATTTATTTTAGAATTCTAACATATATTTGCATATACATAAATTTATACTGATTAGCTAGATATTATCAAAATAATTTAACAGGTTAATTATTTTTAGAGTTGGGCAAATAGTTTTATAAAATGCAAAATATATTTATTTTCATAGTTAAATTTTTATTCACTTATTTTATATTTTGGACTGTGTCTCCTAGAATAATTTTCTATAATTATGAATACTTGAAGCAATATATTAGTTCTTAATTTATGGACTCTCCTGTGTTTTCATATATTGTATTATAATTTTTTATTATTTTTATTTTTTGCTGCTTTTGTAGTGTGCCCTTTTTATATATTACTAAGAGAGTTTGAAAAGTTTTAACATTTGCTTACACTTATTTGAGTCTGAACATTGAATTATATGATAATCACACATTTTATGTAACAATGACATGTTCCAAACCATCTTTTCTACTCACACATTTGTCCATTCAGTCATTGTGAAATACTATACCACAAAGCATTAATAAGGTAGTTGCTTCTTTGACATGTATCTTTATAATTCTATATAAAATCACTACTCCATTAAATGTAGTTTTCCTGTTAAAATTGTAATTTCATCAAAGCTGTAAGTTTTATTTTACTTTATATTTTCTATTTTACTTTCATTACTTTTAGTCATCACTAGATTTTCAAATTTGTTATTGCTTTAAATAAAAATTGCTTTAAAATTCTTTGTTATTATTGTTTTAATTCCCCTGTCTAACATCCAATTTTATCCTTTTAATGATTCCATCTGTTATAACTTAAACAGTTTGACTCTGCTGGTTTTTGTCTGTCTGTTTGTTTGTTTTAGTTTTCGGCCACAGCACAGTTTTGTGCTCAAAATTACTTGTGGAAGCTTGGGAGACTATATGGGATGTTGGGATCAAACTGGGTTGTCAGTGTGCGTAGCAAACACCCTAAACCCTGAGTTATCACTCCAGCCCTGCTCTTTCTATTTTTAATCTTTCTATTGCATTCTTAAGTAAGTAACATGTTTTGATCCATACCAGATGTTTATAACATCTTTTGGAGAAGGACCAGAGTGTAAAAATGTGTTGACATTTTGGACTCCAAGAAGTCTTTCTCAGAACTACGTAACGCTCCATTGTAACATGAAATGATATTACATAAAAAATAAATGAAGGATAGTACATCCATGTTTCAATAAAACCTTATTTGTGAAAACCAGTATCAGGTTAAATTTGACTCGCAACTTTATGACTCTAAATTACATTCAGAGGCTTTTGAAAAAGCTTGTGTTTTACCCCACAGACAAGTGAATTAATTTTGTTCACAACTCATATCTTCTTCTACTACTGCCCTTTCATTTGTATCTCTATTATATTAAATTTAACTATAAGATTCTATACCATCATCGATTGCAAAAACTTCCACGTCTTTGCAGATTTTCATTATAACTTATCAAATCACCAAAATATTTTGTAAAATTTGCTGCTGATTTCACTAGTTTAGGAATTTAGGTTTTGATGTGACTCCCCTTCAGAAATGTTTGACTCACGTATTTTTCATTAATATGGCATCTTACCATTTTATAGGCATGTGTTCAAAATGACAAAATATGGAAGAAAAAATGTTTTCATATACCTTTATTCTTAATGCGCTAACATATATGCATATTTTGTTATACAAAATGTCATAGGAGCAGATTGTTTCTAATGGTTCTCATAAATACCTACTATATTGTAAGATATTTTTACATTAATGAAAACTAATTTGTTTGGCTTTCTTTGATTTGTTTTGAGGCCACACACCGTACACAGGACTTTTTTATGGCTCTATACTCAGGTATAACTCCTGAGTGGTGAGGTCAGTGAACATTATGCATGCCAGGGACTGAATTAAGGCCAATGACATGCAAGGCAAGTGACCACCTTGCTCTATTATCTCTCAGACATATATAAAACATTTTAGTTAATGGGAAATATTATATATTGTTTTGCTTTGTATTGGTTCCCATTTTATGGAGGACTATTTTTAAAATATATTTAATTATTAAAATACGTTATTTTTACTCCATTTACATTTTTAACATCGACTTTCAGAAATAAGTTTGTCCACTATATATTACAATATATCAAGTGCTATTTTCCTTATTAAATAATCTCACTTCAATTACTTGTAGTATATATATTTACTGAGACTTATTTTTTATATCACATATACTTTTGTATAAATTACCCATATTTTTTGTGACAACTCAGAATTCTAAAACTGATAAAAGGTTAAAATTGGTGTATTAACCTATTAGCTTCTATAAATATTAGTGTTTTGTTCTCAAACATCAATCCTTTTTTAATTATCTTAGGTTTTGATATTATATGTCAAGCATTCTATAGTTATTTTGTGTTTTTCCCTTTATAATCACTACTCAATGCAAACTGTTATGTAGTTGATTTTATAATTTTTTGTTTTTATATTGCATATTTCATTTTCCACTAATGCTATAATGGTTTTAAATTTTTGCATGCAAATTATTAATTTTATTGATCATTTTTGTTTGTCTCAAAATTAATTTATCTAATTGATTTGTCAACTAACCATGCTAAGAATTATATTAATTGATTTACAAAACAATTCAGATTTATAGATACATATTGAGCTATTATACATATACATAAAGAATGGATTATCTAGTCACATATATATGTTCATAGATATAAACATATGTGCAAATTTATTAAATCTTCTACTAAATTCTAATTTCAAGTGCTTTTACTATATGCTTGATAGAATTGATTAAACTATGTTTTATAATTTATTAAAATACTTGACCATCATTTATGCAATTCCTATAACTTAAAAAGTCATTTTTGATTTTAGAGTTCATATGTTAATATATGTATATACAAATATATACATATAGTATACTTTGTTCTTTATCTTGTTTTTTATTGTCTTCACTTTCCTCCAGTTCATAAATAACTGTTAATTATTTGCTCTGTATTCTTCTGAATATTTTATTTGAATATAAATGGAAAATTATTTTCTTCCAAATAACATTATACTAGATGTATTATATAAATTGTGTATGCTTCTGCATTTATTTAATTCTTGTAATATGTCTTTGAATTTTCCACAAGTCAGCAAATAAAAATCTACCTCTTTGTTTTTCATTTATTAACTTGTTTTTTAGTTATAGACAAGTGAGATGTCTGAGAATATGGAGATTAACTTTAAAATTACTTCTCAATGCCCAATAAAGTTATTTGACATATTTATTGGAATTGTGTTGTTTCTAAAGAATATCTGGATTTAATTACTATCTTTAAAATTCTAACTGATGAAGTCAGAGAAATTGTGCAATATTCAGACCTTGCATCTTTGCATGTGGCCAACCCCAGCTGTTATTTTATGTTTGTTTGTTCTTGTTTTATTTAGAGGAACCATTCTGTGATGTTTAGGGCTTACTTATGGTTCTGAACTCAGAGACACTTCCGGTGGCTGGGGGGATTATAATAGATGCAGAAGAATCCAGTTCTCTGCAGTTTAAGGCAAGCCCAGAAATTTCCTCTTAGCTAATTGTTATCCTAGAGGGCCCTTTAACAGTGCAAGTTGCTATTTTGGTTAAATTCTAGAACCTAAAAGGCTTGAGCAACATTACAAATCCAGGGCCTTACCACTGAATCACAGTCTCAGTATCTGAGAATCCTGGAATGGGTCATGGGACTTCATCAACACCACTTGGAAGATTCTGACCCACCCCCAAATCTTGAATTATTCATGATAAAACCACACTTTTCTTCATCTTAGCTACTCATACAGTAAAATATCAGTATATGTTCATGTATTTTTATGTTAAAATTATGTATAAAATTTACTATGCTAAACAAGCTAGATTTTTCTTTTTTTGTTTTCTTTTCTTCTTTTTAATCTGTCTAATGGAGATTTGTATTTGAGTATGAAGCCTTTGTCATTTCTTACTGTGCCAGTTATATTCATGAACAATAATGGTCTGATTTGTTTGTTTGTTTGTTGTTTGTTTTAATTTTGGGATGAAGCCAGGGCCTCATACAGTCATTTGAGATCTACACACTGAGTCAAAAAGTAAGCCAATTTTGTTTCTAAAGTATGATGGTTTAGTAAACAAAGTACTCTTCATTTTATATTAGTTTTATACTCTCCCAATTATTAAAATTCACATTTTTATATTGTAATATGATACTATTTTCTAAATAAATTTGAGCAATGAATAGGAAGGTTGGGGGTAATCCACAACTCTTACCTCCACAATAGTTCTGAGGAGTAAAAGTTACATTTGCATGATTTTTGCCTAAAATAAGTCACACTCTCAGTGCGAGAGGATTGCTTATAGCTGGTAATAAGATTCGTTCACACAAAGTATGCAATTAGATAGCCCAGAATCAATTCGTTAAAGAATCAAATTATTTCTCTGAGATCATATAGGTATATTATTATTATAAGCTGCAGGGATAAATATCACTTTCTTCTTCATTTTCTTTTGTTAAGTCTTCCCTAGCTCATGGCTTTTGAGTGAAGGGAATTCAATCAGAAATTTAAAAGAAATATGCTTGTTAGGAACACAAATAATTTTAATATTCCCTATTTAAATATGTTCATATATCACATTTACTGAAGTCTAGGAAAATTCAGATTTTCAAAGGAAGAGGTAAGTGTTATAGCTGATAGGAAATCACATTATGATGAAGTGACTATTAAAATTTATTAAACCTGCATTTTAGTAATACTTACTAAGGTATTAATTTATTACTAAATCTTGGAAATAATATAAATTAAGTCAAAAGTTTTTTATTGTGAATTTTGATAAAGTCTGACTTTGAGGTATTTTGACTGCCCCAGATACTAAAACTAAAGCTAAGAACAAAAGCCCTGGCTGAAGCATGTTGCCATGATACAACCTTTCTTCTTAGAAGATTATTCATTAGCATCTTGTCATTGTCTCTTTACATCCCAGAGCTACAACATCTGGCATTGCTGGACAGGCTCAGGTAAGTGTGTATAGAAGTAGAACCAAGCTATATTTTCCTGAGAAATTACAAAGACTAAAGAAGTCCAACTAACTCCTTAAGAAAATATTTCAAAGCCAATTAATAATGCAATGGGTTTTACATTTGTCTTGATGCAGCCAACCCAGATTCAATTCCAGTATTTTATGTGGTCCAAGTGTGGTCCAAATATACAAACAACGGCAAAAGAGAAAACATTTCCATACAATTAATTTAACTTTAATGTAGCAAATTATCTAGTACATCTCCTCATTGTCAAGACTAATATTTAGGATCTGATTAACTGATAATAAAAGTGCAGGGGTCTCTTCTAACAAACCTTATTTGTATTTGTTAAATACCACAGTAACCCCTAACCTTTACTTCCGACAATAAGAAATTTCTTCATATATAGTCAAGGCATCAAAGCAAAATTAACCATAGTTGATAACCACCGCGAGTGTTCATAGAATAGTATTGGATACATATACACATATTTCTATAGGTGATGAAAATGTATGAGTGAAACACAAGATTTTAATTTTATAACATGTTGAGAGAAATTGAGAATATATGCATTAGTTGTTAGGTATCTCTGAAAGTAAAATAACTTCAAAGTAGAATTTTTGTATTGTGGAGTTTATATTCTTAAGTAAAAGGTATTATGGTTTATTTAATAGTACATAAAGTGTTTTGTTTTACCTTGTCCATAATGACCTTCAACCAAGTTTATAAGATTCATAGTTTCATATAAATATACATCAATTCACATATATGTATACACATACATATGCATACATAAGAGAAAAAGAAAACCACCATAATAGTACTATGCTATAGCATAGTACCTAGAAATAACTATATCGTCAAAAAAGTACTTATATCTTTGTTACCACAAGTTTTTTGAGTAATTAAATTTTTAAAATATGAATAACCCATATGATCAATTGATATTTAATGCTTGTAAATCCTCGGTGTATTTATGCCTTTGACTTATTTTGTGGACAGAGAAGAAACCAAAAAGAGAGTTCATATACTTAGTATGGTGCTGGAGACCCGCAAATCACAAACCAGGTGAAACTGAAAAGCAAATAGAAGATTTTGAGCAGACCAAACAAAAATGTTCTGGAGGAAAAGCTAGCCTCAGGACAAACCTGGGTACTGGCAGAGACATTTCTGTAATTTTCTACAATCTCTAAGAAGATAGTTTTTCAGATGACTTGCTCTATTGGAGGAAGCAATTTTCACGGATGGTAGAATTTTCTCCTATTATATGGAAGAGATATGGTTAAACTCTTGATGAAAGATTTCTTCCAATTGAGTTTGAGGTTCACATGTAATGAAATCTGAACAAATGTCATATACTGACTGGTACCATGGAAAGGCTGAAATTAAAAAGAAAATGATACGTTTTTCTTTCTTTCTTTTGGGATATTTCAGAGTCAAAAAGACCTGAACTCAAACAATAACCCTACTATCTTTTGTTCTGGAATCATGGGCAGACTATGTACCATTGTCAAACTATTTTTTTTCAACAAAATAATGACAATAGTTGTATCTTATAGTGTGATGGGAAGACATTAAGTAGGAAAAGTAGCATAGTATAGAAGTTCAATTAGAGTTCTTATCAAATTGTAGGGGGTTTTTTTGCTTGTTTTTTGTTTGTTTGTTTTTGTTTTTTGGGCCACACACAGTGAGGTTCAGGGGTTACCCTTAGCTATGCTCTCAGAAATCGCTCCTGGCTTGGGGGACCATATATGGGACGCCCGGGATCAAATTCAGGTCCATCCTGGGTCAGCCACATGCAAGCAAATGTCCTACTTCTGAGCCATCGCTCTGGCCCCAAAATGTAGTTTTTATTGAGGTATTACTCTAATGATTAGAATGCTTTCTTGCACTGCTAGAGTTAAACTCAGGATTAAAGTTTATCCTGCAAAGCATGCATTATACTACTGTATCATATTCTTGGTTTATACTCTTACTACTTTACTTAGATTCAACTAATTTCTGTTTATATCTGTTATTTTATCAATTATTTAAGCATATAATATAAAGGTTTATTATATATGTATATGTAACTTCTCACATAAATATATTTACAAACATATTTATATATATGTGCATATACATGATTTATAAATTTTATTCATAAGACAAATATACATAAAACTTATTTGTATAACTGACTCAGATACTTGATATTGTTACTTCTTGAATCTATAGAAAGATATGACATAAGAGATATGAAAGAAAATTCAAGCTTGGCTGTGTGCACTGATTAGTCCTTTCTCTGCTTTCAAGGATCACTCTAGATATCACTATGAAAATAATATAGAATACTGTGGGGCTAAACCCAAATCTTCTGCTTGCAAGTTTAGCACCCTACCTATTGTACTACCTCTCCAGTTCCTGGATTCTTAATAAATTATTCAAAAGTACAAACATTTGCAGAATGGAGAAATATATCAAAAGGGTCAAGTACACACATGAGTGTAAGGGTCAAGTGCACAGCATGAATGTATGAGGCCCCAAGTTAAATTCTGGCATTACATGGCTTCTCTCCAAGCACCACCAAGTGTATCTCTGCTGGCTGCCAAACATTGCCAGATTGAGAACCTGAGCCGTATAATATTGGAAGTAGTCCTATAGCACTGTAGGAAGGCCTCCCCCATCCTGAAAAGGAAATCAGCAGCTTGTGCTCATAGAAAATTTATAGCATATATTAACAAATAAGAAAGAACTCAAAATAATCATCTCAGTTCTACTTTAATAAACT
Organism: Suncus etruscus; assembly: GCF_024139225.1. Lineage (NCBI taxonomy): Eukaryota > Metazoa > Chordata > Mammalia > Eulipotyphla > Soricidae > Suncus > Suncus etruscus. The sequence goes on along the minus strand of NC_064859.1, from coordinate 44,535,957 downwards.
AGCAAACAAGAAGAACAAAAAAATCCCAATAAAAACTGGAAGTAAAGGTATCAACCCCACACTCCAGTGCTGAGCATCTCCTGTAGCTCTAAACCAAAGCAAACATGAAACATGTTACAAATAACCCATAACCAAATATGTAACATTTAAAATAAAAGAAAATTAAATAATTAAATCAATTTAGTGAAAATAACACTACTTTAGAAAGATTATTTCAGATTCTAAAGATTAAAAGTTATCAACAATATTATAAATATGCTTTCCAAATTAATTTATATGTGTGTTAAAATATGAATTATAATACTTGCACAAATCAGTCCTTAAATGAAAATGGCATTGTTAGTGAAATCTACTAAACACTGAAAAAAATAATGCAATTCCTCACACTTAAAAGGAATTGGAGAGAAAATAAACAAATCAAAAAGGAAAAACATTCTACTGATTCAGTTAGGTCATCTAACTAGCAGATGCTAAATTACAAGAAAAAAATCATGTTCAAATGCATTTAATAAACAAGTAAGGAAATATGTACACATTTTAGCAAATCAAGTGTAATGTATAGAGCTTTGAGAATGTGTAGATTATTTTGGGCTTGTACAATTGATAGAAAGATCAATATTACTTTATAAAATATTTTATATGCAAAAGTTAACATGATCTTATCACTGTATATGCAGAGAAAACATGACAATATTCTGAATAATATTCTGGTTAAAATCTAACAAAATAGTAGCAGACAAGGGTTTCCTTATGAAGGACATCTTATAAAGTATGTCTAAAAATCAGTAATATATGTAATGGTTAAATATGAATGCTTTATAATAACATTAAAAAATGTGACTGTGGGGCAGGTGAGGTGGCGCTAGATGTAAGGTGTCTGCCTTGCATGCGTTAGCCAAGGAACGGATGGCGGTTCGATCCCCCAGCATCCCATATGGTCCCCCCCAGCAAGGGACGATTTCTGAGTTCATAGCCAGGAGTAACCCCTGAGCATCAAACAGGTGTGCCCCCCCCCCAAAAAAAAGGGACTGTTTTCACTCTCTATTCAGTCCTGTCAAGGTTCTTTCCACTGCAATAATACAAGATCAGAAATAAAAGGCATTGGATAGAAAAATAGAAAACTATTTTTATCTGGAGATCATATGATAATCTACATAAAAAATCTAACACACTAAAATTAAATATTTCCAGACTAAATGAATTTAGAAATATTGGGCTGGAGCTATAACACAGCAGAAAAGTGTTTGCCTCGTATGCATTTGACCTGGGTTTGATTCCCCAGCTCCTGGCTTGTGGGGGATCATATGGGACTCCGGGGAATTGAACTGTGGTCTATCCTAGGCCAGCACTTGCAAGGCAGACACCTTATCTCTAGCACCACCACGCGGGCCTCTGCATTTTTATTTCATAAAATTTTTAAACATGGATTGGATGTTTGCTAATAAAATTAAGGAATTCAACTGAATCATTTAAATTTTAGGTTTAGGCAATTTTATATGCATTACCATTCTATATTATTTCACACAATTATAGTTATTTTTTATTTTTTAATTAAATCTTTATTACTAAAGCTACCTAACCACCTCCAATTTCCAAGTATAACCTTATATATAGAATAAAAAACCAAAAAGGACATTTTCAAATAATGATAGTTGGTTTCAAATGATAGTCTTTATAGTTTTATTTGTTATTTTTATTCCCCATTTAAAAATTTTTATTTCCATCTTTATTCCTGATTATGATTGATAATATTTCTAATGATAGTTTAATGTATACATCATTCCAACACCATGTCTACAACCATATGTTTGCTTTCCTCTACAATGTTCCAAGAATCCTTTAAATTCACCACCACCCCAAAGAGGTAAACTAAGTCTTATTGCTTGTGGCCCTTTGTTCCATTACTAAGTTTCTTTTTATTCTACACATGAGGGATCTTATCTGTTCTGTTTCCTTCCTTCCTTCCTTCCTTCCTTCCTTCCTTCCTTCCTTCCTTCCTTCCTTCCTTCCTTCCTTCCTTCCTCCTTCCTTCCTTCCTTCCCTTCCTCTTCCCTCCCTCCCTTCCTTTTCCTTCCCTCTTTCTCCAGCTCTTTCTCTCCCTTTTCTTTCTTTCTTCTTTCTTTCTTTCTTATCTTCTTTCTTTCTTTCTTTCTTTCTTTTTCTTCTTTCTTTTTCTTTCTTTCCTTCATTCTCTTTCTTTCTTCTTTCTTTCTTTCTTTCTTTCTTTCTTTCTTTCTTTCTTTTATTTCTTCTTTTTTCTTTTCTTTCTTGCTTTTTTCTTTCCTTCCTTTTTTCTTTCTTTCTTTCTTTCTTTCTTTCTTTCAATCTCCTCCCCACTTCTCTTTCTTCTTTCTTTCTTCTTTCTTTATTCTTTCTTTCTTTCTTTTTCTTTCTTTCTTTCTTTTTTCTTTTTTCTTTCTTTCTTTCTTTTCTTTCTTTTCTTTCTTTCTTTTCTTTCTTCTTTCTCTTTCTTTCTTTCTTTCTTTCTTTCTTTCTTTCTCTTTCTTTCTTCTTTTCTTTCTTTCTTCTTTCTTTTTTCTTTCTTTCTTTTTTCTTTCTTTCTTTTTTCTTTCTTTTTTCTTTCTTTCTTTCTTTCTTTCTTTCTTTCTTTTCTTCTTCTTTCTTTCTTTCTTTCTTTCCTTTCTTCTTTTCCTTTTTTAATATCTTTATTTAAACACCATGATTACAAACATGACTGTAGTTGGATTTCAGTTACAAAAACAACACCCCCTTCACCAGTGCAACATTCCCACCACCAATGTGCCCCATCTCCCTCCACCCACACCCCCTGACTGTATTTGAGACAGGCATTCTATTTCTCTTACGCATTGACATGGTCTTGGTAGTTGTTAGTGTTCTTACTGCACTCACCCTCTTCGAGGTGAGCTTCATATCATGATCTGGTCCTTAGAGCCCACATCTCTGGACATTATTACAATAAGTCTTATTTCCTTAACACCATAAATAAGTGAGACTTTTCTGTGTGTGTCTCTCTCATTCTGACTTATTTCGCTTAGCTAATAGTTTTCATGTCCATTTTTGTAATAAGTCTAGTTATTTTTAAATGATTTACTTTGTATTTTTGTTTTCTGTTTTGAATTGCCTCCTGTAGTGCTTGAGCTTACTACTATCTGCAAGAGTTGACTGCATGCAAGGTTATCACCATAACAGTGCTTTATCATTTCCACACACAAAAACAGTATCTAAATTTTAGTTTCAAAAATGTTTTTCACTTAGGAATAATAGTGTTAACATATTGATATAATACTAACAGATAAATGATGTATACATTAATCAAAAAATTATTTTTACTTAAATTCTATAAACTTCATAACTAAAACATAAAGATTATTTTTAGATTATTCTAGGTCTAATTGACTTATCTTTGCTGTATTTTTCAATCTCATTAATTCATTATATGTTCATTCAATTATAATGTTTGTTTTTCTGTTACTAAAATTTGTGAAACAAAATACTGCACTTATTTAGGATATGGCAAAGTAAAACCATTATTTGAAATGTAATAAAATTATTTTATTTGAAATATAATAAACTATTACAATTTTACTGTGAGTCCTCTCAAGAACATTACAATTTTTTATCTGATGATTTTCTGGTTCATTAATATATTCAATTTCTGTAAATTTAAATTATATTTGGCTCTTACTCAATTTTCTCCATACTATAATTTTTCACTGTATACTTTTTTCTTTCTAAATACAAATATCTGCAAGTTTTCCTTCTTTAGAACCATGATTCTAACAAGATTTTGCTTTTTAAGTCTTCTAATGTAAAATTACTCTCTAAATTAAAAATTAATTTCTTTACTTACTCTTATTTTCTTATTTCTTTTTGTTTTGTCTTTTTATCTAATTCTACTCTTATTTCTTGATATTGTGTTTTATAGCAACATATGCCTTATTTTTGTTATTCAGTTCTTCTCATTGTAAGGAAAATTGATCATTTTGTAGTCCCTTGCTCTGATCCTATTTCAATTTTCACTAAATTTGTTTTTCACTTTCAGTTATTTTCTATGATATTTCCCACGTGTTCTTTCTGAAACAAAGATATTTTTTATTTTAACTTAAAATTCATTTTAGGCACTATAGTTCAAAATATTGTGCTAGTAGAGTTTCATGGATAAAATTCCAGCAACAGTCTGTCTACTAAAATGGCCTCTATCCCCACTGTTCTGTCTCCCCATCCCTTTCTCTCCCTTCCTTCCCTGTGATATATTTTTTACACTGTAAATCAGTTCACATATTTTGTTCTCTTTGGGCTTTTGTGATCATTCAACTATATTTCTTTATATATTGTATATCAAAGAGATCATTCTGCATCTGCCTCTCTTCCTCTAACTAGCTTCACTCAGCCGAAATTCTTCAGATCCATGTAACAATGACTTCAATTTTTTCTCATAACTAAGTAATATTTACTAGATTTCTCTTTTTTGTTTTTTGTTTGTTTTGGGGCCACACCCAGCAGTCCTCAGAAATTACTCCTGGCTCTGAGCTCAGAAATCACTTCTGGCAGAGTCCGAGGACCATATGGGATGCTGGGGATCAAAGCTGGGTCTGTCCCAGGTCCTCCTCAATCAAGGCAAACTCCCTACTCCTGTGTTGTCAATCACTATAGATTCTTTTTCAAGTTCTGTTCTTGAACTTTTAGGTTGTTCCCAGATTTTGACTATTATTTGTAGTGCTGCAATAAATATAAGAATACAAATGTCTTTTTCTTTTTTTTCTTGGAGGGGTGTTGGAGGGCACATCTCATGATACCCAGAACTTTTATCAGGCTTTGCTCTCTGAACTCACTTCTGGTAGTGCTTGGGAAGCCAGAGATCAAACCCAAGTTGGACACATGTGAGGCAAGAACCTTATCTGATATATTGTCTTTCTGGTCCCAACAAATGTATTTTCTAAAAAGTTTTTTCAGCCCTTGCAGTAGATGTCAAAAAGTGATGATCCTGAGTCATACAGAAGTCAATTCCAAGGTTTTTAGACCACTCCATATTGTTTTCTTAAAAGTCTGGACCAGTCTATACTCCCACCAGTAGTGAATAAGGATCCTCTTTTGCTTGTATCCATATCAATACTACCTCTTTATGTCTGTTGTGTGTGTGTGTGTGTGTGTGTGTGTGTGTGTGTGTGTGGTGTCCATATCTCTATTATTGTTTTGCATTTCCCTTAGAAAAAGTGATGCAGAGCATTTTTGTCATATGCCTTCTGGCCATCTGTTTGTTAAAATCTGTTTCTTTTGACTTATTGTAGAAACATGATGACTCGGCTTACCATCACAGCCTACAATAATATTGAGGAAATGTCTCCTTAGACCTGTAACAAGTTTAAATGTAAATTTAAGGTGCTTGCAGAATTAATTTCTAATTTTTGAAAGTTTTTCCCAAGGAAGCTTTTACTCTAATGAGATACTGCCTTTTCCTATCTAAATAATATGCTTTACTTATGTTTTACTATGAGATTAGGTGAGTAAAAAAATAAATAAATGAACTTTTTATTAACTGTCATTCAAGTTTTTGTATAACAATATTGTTTACCTCCTACTAAAGATTTTCCTTCTGTATTTTTAGAACTGTGTGGATGTCCTTCTCTTAGGAAAATTTAAATTCTTTATAAATATGTTACTATGCTTTGATTTATTTACATTTAATTTTATTTACTTCAAACATATCAAAATGTTTTACTCAAATATGTAATGCTTTGTCAGTGTTTCCTAGAATTTCTTTTTTAGGGGATATACCCACACCTATAATTCTCAAGGATTACTCCCATCTCTGTGCTCAGGGATCACTCCTGGCATGCATGGTGGACTATTAGCAGAGGTGGAGATAGATCCAGAATTTGCCAAATGTAAGGCAAATGCCTAAAACCCTATTCTTAACCCCTATTTCTGGACTCTAGCATTTCTTTATATGTTTATAATTATTGTAGTTTTTATTATGTAGTTTTTCATCTTTTAGATCTTTTTTGTATACCTATTGAAAGGTCCAGACGTCCCAATCTAGCTGCCCGACGCAGAGAAATGAAGAGGCCGAGGTCCCAGAAAATGCTCTAAAAAGTGCTTTAATACTGACCATTCGGAATGGCCAGGGTCAGTGTGCCCCCAGAATAGAACAGGGACAAAAGGACCTCGTGGTTTCCTAGTTCCCCCCTTATATAGATGGGAAGTGGGAGGGGAAGGAGAGTCCTTGAGGGCTGGACTTCCGCTACCGTAACACGAATCATTGGTGAGGTAGAGGTAAAGTTGGGGCCGAGGTAGTGACGCTAAGGGCGGGGCCACGGTAGTGATGACTTCCCTAAGGGTGGGGCCTCCACCAAGGTTGGTGGAGGTGGGGTTGACTTCCCTTTTCACTATGAGACATACGAATCTTCTAGTAAATTGTTTAATGAACAATGCAAACAAATATATACTCAGTAATTCTTAATAGAATATGTGTATTATGCTCAAATTCTTACTGAATGATCTTATATAAATATATTTTGCCACATACAACTTCACTTCACCTCTGTTGTTTATTATTTTTATTTTGTAACACACATAGTATGTAAATATATATTACACCCAAAAACAGGCTACTGGAATTTTTTCAGTGTAGTTTCTGTATCTCTAACAGTAATGTTGGAAATTAAAGGAGTGATCAATTTTTTAACTTTATTGATTAATTGATTGATTGTTTTTGGGCCACACCCAGAAATACTCAGGGTCACTCCTGGCTCTGCACTCAGAAACAGCCACAGGCAGCTGGGAAGCCATAGGGAATGCTGAGAATCAAACTCTTCAGGGTTGGCTGCATGCAAGGCAAACACCCCACCACTGTACTATCTCCCTGGCTTCTGATTAAATGCTTTTGTCTATGTTCAGAAAGCACTTATTTATGACCCTATGTGCTGCAGACATGTTGCACTGCTAAGCAGAACCTTCATGGAGTTTGGGAACCTTTCACGGGGAGAGAAGCGGGAGCACGAGTGGACGAAATATGAAATTTGAAATAAATGAGACCACACAAAATGCATTGTATGGGGACTTATGTCCAAGAGATGAAAGACAAATTTATTTTTCAGCCGATGACATTTTAAGCACAGGCTCTGGAATGCAGGGTGTCGTCAGGGAGAACAAAAGAGTGGGAGATGTTCCAATGAGGGACCAAGCCGTAAATTTACATATTAAAAGACCATTCTTCAGGTGAGAGAGAACTCTGATGGAGGGCAGTGAAACCAGAACTAGAGATGTTTTTGGTTTAGCAGAAAGCAGGTTTTTCAAGATAACAGGAGGAGAGAGAGAGAGATATTTTTGTTGTTTATGTAGTAGCCGGAAAATAGATTTTAGGGGGGACGAAAATAATTGTTTACCATCATAGAGCTAGACTCAGAAAAGTAAGCTGTTGGCGCCAGGTTATATGAACTAGCCAGCAGGAAACTTTAGGCGGGCTTTTGGTACTGATATTTCTTTGTCTGTAGGAGAGCTGAGGCTGGATTTTTATAGTGGCCAAATAGAGAGAAAAATGTAATGTTACAGCCATGTTGGAATTACCGCCAATGATCCACGCAAATGGTCAAATGATTGACTTCGCTAAGGAGGCCTTTTGGCAAATAATTCTTTTAGAGGAAAGCACCAGGGAAGGGAAAAACCACGTCTGGTGCATACTATCCTTAAATGGGAAGTAACAGCTATGTATATTTATTTTATTTAGAACTAACTCAGTAAGACTTTTTTTGTCTAATGCTTTGAAACCATCCATAACTATAAATGTATTTTATCATAGTTTTAAATTGTATTTTTTGGTAAAGTATTATGTATGTATGTATGTATGGTATATATGTATGTATGTATATATTTGGTCATACCCACACCATGTTCAGTATTTTTACTCCTGGTGCTGCACTTGGGAAATTATACTCCTGGTAGCTTAGGGAAAATTGGTGGTCTAACCATGGATTAATGCAAGACAAGAAATAGTACCAGTATATACTACCACTCCTGTACCCCACTCTGTTGGAAAATTAAAAGCTCACATTGCAATTTCAACTTTAACCTAATATTCTGATGCACATCATTAAAAAAAACATACAAAAATTAAATTCACTATGAAAGGCCAACTCAACTGTTTTTCACCATACAATTAATTAAAATTTTTATATAATTTATTCAATATTTCCTCATTCCCTTTTGTATTCTGGTAAACTATTACTTGGCTTTATAGATTGATTTTATTCTTATTTATTTCTTCCATTTGATTGATTTCTTTATATAACATTTAATCAGAATCATGCTTTATCTTTTGTACCTTAATTTTACTTCAGAATAAATACTATCTTCCAGGCCAAGCTACTTTTAAAAAGAAATTGTATTTGGTATTAATTGTGACTACATATGTAGTCTATGCATACATTTATGGAAGGAAAGTAGGAAAAAGAGAAAAAACAAGGGTAGAAGGAAGAAAGAAATGAAGGAAAAGTGGAAGGGAGGAAGGAAGTAAGGAAGAATGAAGGAGGAAGGAAGGAAGGAAGAAGGAAGGAAGAAAGAAGGAAGGAGGGAAGGAAGGAAGGAGGGAAGGAAGGAAGGAAGGAAGGAAGGAAGGAAGGAAGGAAGGAAGGAAGGAAGGAAGGAAGGAAGGAAGGAAGAAAGGATGAAGCAAGGAAGAAAACAAGGAAGCAAGAAGATTGAGTAATGATACAGTGTGTAGGACATTTTCCTTGAACCTGGCTTTTCTATGTTTAATCCTGGTATCTTATAAATTCCCCAAGCCTGCAAGAGTGATTACTCAGTGCAGCTTCAGAAGTGAGACCTGTACACTGCTGTGCATGGCCTCAAAATAAAACAAAATAAAAAAATACTACCAAAAAAGTGGGAAAAAGAAAGAAAAAATGATTGAGAGAAAAAAGAAAAAAGGAAAGAAAGAAGAAAACCTAGATGAAAAAACTAAGATTAAGAATAGAATAAAGGAGAGGAGTTGGAATGGGGGGAAGAATAGAGTATGTGACTATGAGATAGATATTTTGCATTGTGTCCTCTTAAGTTGAAAGTCTTACATCCTGTTAGAAGATGTTAATGGTCTTAAACTCCTAAATTGTTGAGCATTCTTTTTTACTATAATAATTCGCCTAGTATTGATATCCATGTTTTAGAAATAAATAAAATTCTTAAATATGCACTTTGAACGTATTTCCTTTAACATGCTTATGTAAAAAAGATCATTTTTGTAAAAAAATATTTTATTATATTTTCTTATTCATTTGTCATAAATAAACCAGAAACCATATTACAATTGGTTGGTACTGTGTTTCTCACTCCTTGCTCTGTGAGTCATAGTCAAAGCATATCACAAAGAAAGACCATCAAATTGTAGGCAAATTTAATTCTGTGTAAATGAAAACTTGAAGAACAATCTCCATCTATAACTCAGATACTATATGCTACCAAAAGGGAAACATTTCCACCGATAAGATAAATTGTATTATTTTCTCCACAAGTGGAAATTTGAAAGGATTATTAATAAGTATCATAGAGTATGAGTGAAAATTTTAGATGTATAAAGACCTTTGAAAATCATTGAATGAATTTCATCACAGCGGTTAAAATAGAATTTTAATAATAATTTAATTATAACATTTAAAATTTATATGATGAATTAAAGCCTTTACTGGTAATGAATTGGTTGATTCCCTCTGAAGGTTTCACTATAGCACAAAATTTAGATATGGAATAAAGTTTAAGTGAATGGCTGAGAATAAAAAGTAATAAATATATATCTTAATAGAAATAGTCTATTTCTTAATCTTAGATGAATAGAATTTTGGAAATTCTTCTCTATTTGAGTTTGTACAGAAAATAGTTTGTTACATTACTTTATTATCAAATATGTCACTTTAATATTTCATAAGTTTTTCAATGTAACTTTTATTATTTAACTGTTATTTAAAGATAGGAAAATATAACCCACCATGGCTCTGCAAGTTATTTGTGCAATTAGAAAAGTTTAGCTATTTAATGTTGTATTCATTGTGAATATGTTGCTATCTCTGACCACCTACTGCAAATCTAATTAAAAAGCATTGCTAACAAAGGTCTATCCTCTTCAGATGTTTACAAGAAAAGTTGAGAATATGCATTATCTTTTTCATATTATACAAAATGGCATATATATGTACATCAATTAATTTATTTTGTTGCATATATTTAAATTCATACGTGGGTCATTGGTTAGGCACTGTTCATGTATAAAATACATTTTCCCTGGCTAATAAAAATATAAAATATAACAAAGTGAAATTTTCTTAAAATAGGACTTATAAGTGGGGGCAGGAGCAATAGCACAGCACTAAGGGCATTGGTCTTGCATAGGGTTGACTGGGTTTAATTCCCAGCACCCCACATGATTCCCTGAGCATTCCAGGAGAGACTTCTCAGAGCAGAGCCAGGAGTAACCCCTGAATACCACCAGTGTGGCCCCAAACTCCCCATCCCCACAAATTAAAATACTTAAAAATAAAGGTAGTCTGAAGGTTTGTATCAAAGTTTATAAATATATTATTGAATAGAAATCAACAAAGAAATTACACTAATTCTACTTGAGGTTTTTATTTTTCTTTTTCTTTTTTAATGCTTTTTGGGTCACACCCTGTGACAGTCAGGGGTTACTCCTGGCTATGCACTCAGAAATCACTCCTGGCAGTCTCGGGGGACTATATGGGATTGCCCGGGATCGAACCTGGGTCTATCCTGGGTCAGCAGTGTGAAAGGCAAATGCCCTACTGCTATGCTATTGTTCCCCACAAACTATGAATTTCTGCAACAACAACAACAACAACAACAACAAATGCATGGTCATTTAAAATTTAATTTGTCTTTCCTTTATAAACTTTTAAACTGAAGTCACTAATCTAAGTTAAAAAAATAGTTTAGCTCTTCATTGACCTAATCAAGCATCTGATTTGCAATTTTAGAACATTTGTTATCTCCATACAGCTGGTTATACAAAGTTGCACTCTAGTTTGTGGGTTACAAAATTACAACAGAATGACAAATGTAATGAGAGTTCTGGTACATTTTAGGGTTGTTTAGTGCCAGGTTCCAAAATAACTAGAATGGTAACAAAAGAAAATCTCCCCTCTCTTTTTTTAATGCTAAGCTATAGTTCTGTGAAATAAGATAATATGAAGCATTGCATGTTACTTGAATGTTGCTTTCTGGATATGAACTTTCTAATTTATGTACCTATAAAAGTTACTGATATATAATGTTTGAAAAAATGCCACATACTTCTAGAACAAAAATATATGTTTCAATTACTAAGAAACAAGAATAGGAAAAGGAAAAAAAAAAGTTTGACTCCTGCTGTCTAAAATGACCTGTCGGTGATGTCTTCTGCCTTGGTTTTTAGAGCCTAATTTTTCTAGAACATGAGGAGACTCCCATAACTATAAAATAAATTGCTTTTGCACAGTTTTAATTATATCAAACCTTTACATGTATGTTATTTGGCAAAGGTAGAGCCAAGCTGTTCAGTTCCCTTAATTTTGTATTTTAACAAAATGGAAAATAAGAACTTATAGATTGCCCAGGTCATATTTATGGTAAACGAGGTTTGGAATCATGATTGCTAGATTCATATTTCATTTTTTGGGTCTTATCCTAGAATCTACCTTCTTAATAGTCAGATTACTTTACCTTCCTCCTCAACCTCCATTTCTTCTTTGGAAGAGAGAGGTAAAAATAGGTCAAAGTAGACAATTAAGTTCGTCAATACCTTAATACCAGTTTAAGAAACAGGACTGTGGGCCCTTTGGTGATTATTGCATTTGCAAGTCAAAAGTCAAGAGTGAAGGAAGAAAATAAAAGGAAACAAAAACTACTAGGAACAAAGAAAGACAAGAACTACTACATTCTGTCTGTCTGTACCCTCTTCTAGTTTCTGTTGCTCTGTTTCTTTGTCGCACACAAACAGATGTTCACAGGGCCCCTCAGAGTACAGCAAATTTTGAATATCAGTGTAGAGTGATGCTGAATGACTCATATGGGTGATTCTTTTTTGCTAAAGTTGTGAGGTTTTTATGGCTGCACTTTTCCTTTTTACCTCCTGCTGACTGGCAGTGCTTCATTTGCCTGCTTTATTTAATAAGTGGCAGTAAGGAGTAGGCAGAGAAAGATCTATCTAGGCAATTGAAATCATACTTTAATTGATTTGCAAAAGCCTGTTTCCCTTCACCATGGTGAATTGAACAGTGTACAACGAACTGCCAGACATGAGTCTTGGGTGAAGCGACTGCTAATTTCCCATGGACTGTGTTCTCTGTTTTTTCCATTTGCATTTGATCACATATGAAAATAGAAGGAATAAACTATTCTGCTGGGAAAATAGGACAAGAAGTAGCACAAAGCGTCCTATGGAACAACAAACACTTTTTCAGAATGAGCTGAAATGTTTTTGCTGCCCTGCAGCAGTGCTGGCAATATTGTGCAGGCCCTCTCTTCTAGTCTGCCATTCCTTGTGTTTTATTCTGTTTAATGTAGATATTTATCACTATTAACTTCATGGGTTAGGCAGGATTAGCTGAGTTTGATAATCAGAGGTAATGTATCTTATTGACAACAGTGTGGCCTGAGGTTACCCCTTTACCCTAAACTCCAAATGTTGTATGCTCAGATCAAACACTGCCACCTTGGGTCAAACTGACCTTCTCTAAGTCTGGAAGGTGAGGCACTGCATCCAATTTCTCTGGCTGATGGCAAGAGTCAAACACTGGGTTAGTCTCTTGCTTCTCATCCTCATTTACAAATTAAGGGTATCTTCATCATGATTTATTTACTCATTGAATTGGGAACAGCATGAGTTGGCTAAATGAAAAATGCTGTTCATATAGAAAAGTATTATATGAAATGTTTTAATATGTTTTGTCTTTCCTCCCCTTCCCGCCCCCACTTCTCTTTTCTTCCTTCTTTCTCCTTACTTTCCTCTACTTCACCTTTTCTTCCTTCTCATTCTCTTTCCTTTTCTTCCCTCTCCTTCATTGCCCTCCTTCTCCCTTACCTTCATTTTTCCCTTCTCTTGTTCCCTTTATTCTCCCCTTTGGTTCTGAGTCACAAACCTGTGCCCAGGCATTCTAGTGCCCAAGAGGCTGTGAACTCAGGCATCACTCCTGGCCTCACTCCTGGGACCAAATAAAATGGTGGGAATCTAACTTACAAGAAAAGCAAGCTATCTGTTAAACTATCACTCTCTTTCCCCTTTTCACTATTTCTATTATGTTAAAAATTGTTATTTAAGCTTTTTGCCTTTTTTTTTCCCCTCCCGCACAGCCACAGTAAATATTGGGGTCATTTGAAAAGGAATTCCCTTGGCTTAAGAGCTACAGGGTTTCTCCCCCTTGAAGTATACTGTCATGGACTCAACTATAGACTCCTTTCAGGTTCAAAAAGCACAAAACTTTATTTTATTTTTTATTATTATTTTTATATATATTTAATTATTTAGCATTTGTCGATCTCTCTGTTTAGGTGTGGTTACTAAAGTTGTTGTCTCATTTTTATTTATTTATTTTATTTTATTTTTCTTCTCTTCTCTTCTTCTTTTATGCACTAAAACATGTTTTACATCTCAAGACCATGGCTTTTATGTGGTGCTTATCTTTATTGTTGGAGTGCTCACTGGATTTTTTTATTTGACACTTCTTTTTCGCACTGCTGTGGTGTTTCACATTCCTTTTCCCCTTCCTTTCTCAAACTGAGGATGAGAGCCAGAAGGACTCCACCCATTTTCAGCATATTTGACTTTTACCCCAGTTTATTACTTTTCTTTTTTTCAAACAAAACCACATTGTAGTGTTAAATAATTAATAATGTTGCAGGATGGTTATGGATGGTGAAGGATGGAGGTGGATGGAGGCCTTTGTCCTTAGGCCCTGGCCACGTGGCTTCATCCCCCATGAACCTGCGGGTCTGGGGTCCCGGAAAGCCATGGGTATTGAACTCACTCACAGGCAGGCATCAGGAAGCATCAGCTTTATTCATGCCCTATTCACCACTTGTGTGTGGCCTACTCATAACCTTTCAAGCAATAGTTATTCTTAGCCCTGCATCTTAACTCCTTTCAGCCATCTTCCTTTGACCTCCATGCTGGTCAAAGACCAAAAGAGGCAAAGACCCAGCCTAAAGCCAAAAGGGCCAAGACCCTAATCCCCTGGGTCAAAGGCTTTATATAACCTTCCAAGACCACTCCCCGGAATGGGAGGGGTCTTGCAGGTAAGGTTACACCTAATATTCGGTTCCCAAGACACCTCCCAGAAAAGGGCGGGTCTCAGGTAGGTACACCAAAATCCAGGGTGTAGCTACACCACATAACTTGAACTATCTAGTCCCGCCTCCCAATTAGAGGGGGATATAAGGGAGGTACCAAGACCAAACAGGTGTAAGATCACTAAGTAGTAAGCTAGGCACAGAGGGGACCACTCATCCAAGCAGTCCAGGGGATGAGGGTGGAAGATATGGGGAAGCAGGACGGGAACGGAGGTAGAGGGAGAACAATTTGGTGATGGGAATTTCCCTGATTTTATGTTAATATGTACCTAAAATATTATTGTCAACAATATGTAAGCTACAATGATTAAAATAAAAATCATAAAAAATTGTTATTTAAAAGTTTGCTAGAAAATGGAATTATGTAAAAGTTCTTAAGGGTTTTGAATGATGTGATTTGGATTGTGGAGAGAAATAGGACAGAAAATTAGACACTATTAGCATGAACCCACACATACTCACAGCATAACATGGTAACTTGACATCAAAGAATGCCAGGACAGTACTCTTTCATCAACATGTAGACCCATTTTGGTTCTGGTTGACTTACAGGGCAGTAATTCCCTAGGTACTTCTTGCAGGTCACATCATTTTCACAGTCAAAGCTGCCTCCCAGTTAGTTGTCTTTATTTAGGAGACTGCAGAGATTAGTGTCCTGCTAGGGTGCACATTCTCCAGTAAACTCTGAAGACAGGCTTTGACAAAGGGCACCTCTAGTGCTTTAACAAAGGGCACTGTCTATTTGATCTTTGATCTTTTTCTGGTCAGCTATACTATTTTGCTAACTTAAAAAATATTCATTTCTGATTCTCACTTTCTCTATACTTTTATAGTGTGGAGAGCTCATTAAATTCTTTCACATTCACTTTCATAGAAAGTCAGAAAATGACATTACTTATAAAAAGGTCAGTGAAGGAAACTTATTTAAGACTTGGATGAGCCCTTATGTAAAAGTAAACAGAATTCCATAAAAATTCTCTTTTTTTATTTGTATAGGAGGGAAAATTGTCAAATTACGTGTGGCAGTTACATGTGACATCATCTTCACCTCAGTGACTACTTACTTATATAATCTAGAAGTATGGTGTCTCTGAAATGACTTGAGCCAAATAAAGTTCATTTTCTTTAATTTAAATATCTTGGAAGCAACAGATTGTTTGCCAGGAAAGGAACTAGAGTATGTATTAAAATGTAGAAACAAATTCCTCTCACTCAATGGGCCTTTTTTGGAAAAGTGTGGTAGACTGTTGAGAAGTGAGCTAAGTGCATGAAAGAATTCTCATATTTTTCTTTAAGTAATACAAGAAATCGAATATTTATAATACTAACCACTCCTATAAAACAAGTAATAATATTGCATACAGAGATATTTTCTAAACAAACCATATAAAATCATAATAATTTATTAGCTTGTTTTGGGAAGTTTGGGGCCACACTCAGTAGTGCTCAGGGCTTACTCCTTACTGTGCTCTGGGATCACTCCTGAGCAAAACTCATGGAACCATATGCAGTTTCGTGGAGGCAGCAGCAGTTATCTGTATGCAAATCAAGGACTGTCCCTTTACTGCACTACACTCTCCCCTAAGCACCCTAATATTTTAAAGAGAGGTCTGAAAAGCAAATGAATGTTGGTATGGAGCTTGTTAGCAGAACATCTTGATATATGAGTTCTGAGTAAATGTAACTACTGGCTCATGATTTATGAGTGCTGAGTAATTGCTGACATATGAGTCCTGAGTACATACTGCTACTGAGTCCTGGCATGTAATGAGTACTGAGTAAAAATCACTAGTGATTCCTGGTATATGAGTACTGAGTAAATAATGATTTGGGTCCTGGCATGTACCGGATACTGAATAAACATTACTCCTTGTTCCTGATATTTGAGTTCTGAGTAAATCTTACTACTGGTTCCTGATGTATAAGTACTATGTAAATATTAGTACTGGTTTTAGTGATTAGTATTTGTGTGGATATAAAGATAACTTTGCCGTTAAATATTATAGTTTAAATTTTATCATGTATTGCCAACAATAAAATAATGTTTTTCCATGAGTAAACTTTTATATTGTGTTTCTCTTTTTTCTATTATCAATTATATGTATATAGAAGATAGAAAAATAAATAAAGAGAAAATATTTAGAACACAGCAAAAGTGATACTAATACAAAGAGCAAGATGGCCCAAACAGGATTTTCATTTAATTACTCTTGCATTTTAGAACTCTATAACCTTGACAAAGATAATGAATAGCTATAATTTTGATGCTCTCAGTAATAGTTTCTAATATTTTCCTTATAAGGTTGTTGACAATATAAGGCATAAATATATTTCAAATGCTCATTTCTTAAATATTATCTAAAATTCGTCTTTTAAGGAAAGAAAAAGAAAACTTGATATTTTTATTTGTACTGA
This sequence comes from Suncus etruscus, assembly GCF_024139225.1. Taxonomy (NCBI): domain Eukaryota; kingdom Metazoa; phylum Chordata; class Mammalia; order Eulipotyphla; family Soricidae; genus Suncus; species Suncus etruscus. The sequence goes on along the minus strand of NC_064859.1, from coordinate 44,519,232 downwards.
AGAAAAGCTTGAAATTAAGTTTCAATTCTACAGAAAGGACTCCATATATATTATCAATAATCTTTCATCAGAATAAGATTCATTTAGTTTTTATTTTTTTGGGGGGTCACACCCAGCAGTGCTCAGGGGTTACTCCTGGCTTTATGCTCAGAAATCACTCCTGGCAGGCTCGGGGGACCATATGGGATGCCAGAATTTGAACCACCATCCTTCAGCATCTAAGGCAAATGCCCTAATACTGTGCTATCTCTCCGGCCCAAATTTAGATATTTTTTATTTGTCATCCAGGTACCATCAATGGTATCACTCAAACATTTACTCAACTACTTATTAAGTACTTTTTTTATGCTGGTTGATTATTATTATTGTTGTTAGCTTAGTTTTTTGGGCCACACCTAGAGGTGCTCAGGAGTGACTCCTGGCTCTAGGCTCAGAAACCACTCCTAGCATAAGGCCATATGGGATGCCAGGGGATCAAATCCACATCTGTCCTGGATCAGCCACATGCAAAGCAAATGCCCTACTATTGTGCTACCTCTCTGGCCTGTAATTATTTTCTAAATATGTTTTTTTTCTGAATTTCTCCTTGAAAAAGTTTAACTGGATATTTTCTCAGAAAAAAATTTCCATTACTTTCATTAAATTTCTCAGTGAATCATTAGAAAAGATCAATTTATCAATAGAACAAAATAAAACTTTTGTTTTGCATGTCATAAAGTCTTGGAATTATAATGAATGAGATAATACATAATAACACAATGTGAAAAACGTATTTTATTAAAGAGAGTCTAACTATAAGTAGGTCAAACATAAAATTTACAGATTTTTAATATAAAGAAGTAAATTTAAACAATCTATCCTGGAAAGAATATAGAAATTATTTGCATATAAAAATGTAGGCCAGTGGCATGAGTGATAGCACAAAGGTAGGGCATTTGCCTTGCATGTGGCCCATCTGGGAAGACGAACCCATGTTCAATCCCCAGTGTCTCTCATATTATCCCCCTAAGCCTGCCTAGAATAATTTCTGAGAGCAGAGCCAGGAGTAACCCCAGAGGGTCCCAGATGTGGATACAAACAATATAACAAATAACAACAACAAAAAACCTTAAATTCATAAAAATTAAACATAAAGCTTATGCTAAAATTAATAACCTTATTTTGTGTAATATTAGAAGATAGTTAATAATTTATTTAAACTATAGTATTGTTAAATATTGATAAATGTTTATAGAAATAATTTATAAATATTTACTGAAAGTCACAACAAATGTATATAATTTAACATAAAAATACACATATATGGGAATTGCCTTAAAATTGACATTCCACAATTTTTCATCTTTATAAAATATTCATAAAATTAGAATAGATTATACATGAGGCTATTGTCTATTCCTTAAATAATTGCTTTCTGTTAATTTTAATACAATAATCTGACTGCACAAATGTGGTTTAGGCATTCCTTATTGTTAAGACCTGTGACATGATGCAATATACAATATGCACTGAGAATGATGCAGTCTGTACAAGTTTGATAGCTTGACACATTTTTCCCTAAATAGGTTAATGGTCTCCTGCCATAAGTTAAGTTTATTAAACTAAATTAAATCGATAGTATATGTAAATTGTTAATTCCTACACAACACAGTGACAGTTGTTTTAGGAAAAGCTAAAATAAAGCTTCTTTATTATAAGTAAGATGCCTTATCATTAAATATAATTATCTTGATCAGTTTTTACCACATATCTTTATTTTTCTTACTAAAATGTTTATTGTATACTTTCTTTTTCATACCTGTGAACTTGCTTCACATAAAGGAAAGTAGATTTTTATGTATAATTTGCATAGATACACTATCAATCCACTCAACATTCAAGAAATATGAAAGCCCTAACAATATTCATATTACAAAGGTATATGTTGACTTTTGAAAATTGCATCAAAATATGACATTATTTTTAGTGAGGACAATATGAAAGAAATGATGAATGTTTGACACAAAATAATGGAAACAAATATGGCCACTGCTTCTCCTAAAATATGTATATATTATTGGCCATTAATGACAACATTGTGTTTTTAAATAGATCAACATCTAACAATTATAAAATACAAATAATTAATTTCATAATTTTAATAATTAAGTTGTCTGTCATATTTCCTTTAAATTTACCTGACTTGAAACATTATAGCACCTTGATTTAATTTTGAAATCTTTGGGTTTACATTAATTCTATCATTGATTCTACACCAAATTAAGTATTAATATTATTGTAGGAAATACCCTATGGAGAAGTTTCCACTTATATAGGCTTCTGTGACTATGTTATTAATAGCATATAAAATTTTACAGCTTGGTTCTGTCAGAAAATCACAAATATTGTTAATTCAGTAAAGCAAGAGAAGGAAATGTCATTCTATATTTATTTATATTATGTATGTAATATATTTTATTTGTATATAAATATAAACAAATTTTTTCTATAGAAATAGGAAATATACCCAAATCTACTCAGTTGCTGCCTCTCTATTTTGCTTTCCCTTCTTCCCTGTCTCTTCTTTTTATGAATTCCTGTACATTTGTTCATTAGAAATAATGAAATTCTAACTTTAGTATTTTTTCCTAAGTATTAAAACACCCACTTATCTTGTCTAACTAAATCCCATGGCTGATTTTTTCCCCTGCATCACTGACCCAGAAATGAAAACAAAAATGCTTCAGTGTAATACTAATGAGAAATGATAACAAAACAAGGACAAAATAGACAAATAATCCTGGCTTGCATTCTAAGTGAGGAATAAGACAGTGGAAACTTTTTAAATGTAAACCACTAATTGAGCAAATGGTTATCTATTTCAAAAATACTTAGTAGGTTTGATTTAACTGTTGTTTACAATCTCAACAGCTAAAGAAAGTGGAGAAATAGCACAATAGAACAAAATCAAAATCTTTTATATTTCTTTATTAGTGTCACATACAAGGGTGCCAATAAATCTGTCGACAGATGTTCTCGTTTAAATACCCTTTGCAGTAACTTTATTGAAAATCAACACAAATCATGGTCAACTATCAGCTTTTTTCCCCCAAAGAAACAATTAAGGCCAAATGACAGTTTAGAAGGTCTCATGAAGCCAAGCCAAAGTTTAAGGTCTGTGAGTGGACTTTGTTGAACATCAGAGCTGTCAAGCTGCAATCAGGTCAACGGCTCTTTCTTGATTTGCTTTTACTTGTGCATCAGTCCTACTCATTTCTAGAAAGAAAGAAAGAAAGAGAAAAAAAGGCTAATAGAGCTATTCAGTGAGCACTGTGCATAAAATCAATCCATTTGCCTGAAGGGAAAGCGAGACTCTTGTGTCTGAGTGGTGTTAATATGTGTGTGTCTGACTTTACATGCCTTCTTATTTTAACAGTAAGAGCCTTTTACCCCAAAGTAGTTCCTTATGAATTTCCTGCTAAATATGTTGTCAAATATCTGGAATGATGAACATTACAAAATGATCATTAATCATTTTAATATATTTCCATAATGTTTATTCGGTTACAACCTGCTTTTCCATGAATTATGTCTCTAGATTCCTTTAGCAAAACATAAAAGCAACAGGAAAGATATGCTGATGCATCTATAGTGATATGAATGATCAGTTTCAGAGTTTCATGCCTTGATGATGAGGATGTGCAGTAGATACAGGCAGGAGATGCTATTTGCAGAGAAAAAATAGTGTGCTTCAGCGAGTAGGGGCCATTCCCTCTTAACTACCCTCTTGGTGTGTCTATTTCAGTCTGCTTTTTGGTGTACGTTAGTTGGTAAGAAATTTGTTTTGTTTTGAGGCCACACCTGGTGGTTTACAGGGCTTATACCTGGCTGTGCATTTAGAGATCGCTCCTGGAGAGGCTTGGTGGACTATACATGTCATAGGGATATTTAACCCTGGTTAGCATATACAAGCAGACTCCAGATCACTCTACTGTCACTTTAATCCAAGTCTCCTTTTTCAAATTAGAAATATTAAGTCTTCATATCACAATTCAAAAACACCTAGTTTTCTTGCTGTCGTTCATATTGCTGTTGGTTAGATTGAATTTGGACCAAACATGGTAGTGTTCAGGACTTACTCTAATTTTGTGCTCAGAAAATCACTCCTGTTTTTTTATAGTATTCCATATTAAATTGCATATTCCATGCAGATTCCATATTGGATGTATTTTATATCCATATTTCATTCATCATTTTATATTGGATGGCATCCATATTGGATAGAACCAGAGTCAGTTTATGTGCAAGGCAAGTGCCTTACTCACTGTATTACCTCTCTGGCCCTCAAAAACATTTAGTTTAATACCAAGTGATAAGACCTTTATGATGATCAAAATATGGAAATTTCAGATAAGCATTAAATGTACCTAAAATACAGGCCTTTAAATTCATACTCTTATTGTTCTATCATTCATTCACCAACAAAATAAGAATCCACCAACTTCATCTTGAACAGTAATAAGATCCTAAAATTCCAAACTCATTCCTTTGTATTATAGCTAAGCACTTAAGAAGGTTACCTTCCTTGTTATAAATTATGATACATGTAAAATAAATGTTGTATCCTCGATGTCATGCTTTTCTTTTTCTGAATGTGACTCATTTCTAATTTTATATTCCTTTCCGTAGCCTTCATCTGTAGATCAACTGGCTTCCTAGTCTTGTGCTATGAACCTCAATTTACATTATTCACAACTGTGAACCCCTTAGATATTTGGGCCTCAATTGAGAAAAATGTCCCCACACCACTGATTTATTAAGGAAATAAAATCTTATACTGTTTTTCTCTAACAGTTCAGAGTTTTAAATACTGGCAAAATCTATGTCAGTGAGGAAAGTAGATAAACAACTATTTACACAGGCTCCTCTACAATCTAAAACAGAACACACAATTAAAAAGGACATAAGAATATTGAATTTTATTATTTGTTATAGCATTGCTTTATAATGTCATTAAGATTAGATCACTGAATTAGGACACATAAATCATTGTTCATAGGGGAAATTACAAGATAGCTTCCTATGAACCATCAACTTTTTAAATAAGTTATAGATGCAGAACTTTATTTTATACTTGTTTCTGCGAAAGGCACCTTATTCAGTATATGTTGAATCTCTGGCCAATGCCATTTATGGCCCAAAGCACTACAACTCATTAATGAAAAAAACTTCATCTAACACAAATTTTCCTGTGTGCCTCAGCAATTTTTCTTGTGCTAATGAATATTAAATGATTCCTTAGCACTACACTGGGTCATTTTCTACTTTTTCTTTTTTGATTTTTTTTTTGGAGGGTCACATCTGGTGATGCTCAGGGGTTATTCCCAGCTCTGCATTGAGGAATTGCTCCTGGCATGGGAGACCATATGGAGTGCCGGGGAACGAACTGCTGTCCATCCTAGGTTAGCGCGTGCAAGACAAACACACTACCACTGCACTACTGCTCTGTCCCCTACACTGGGCCATTTTAAATAAACAGAAAATAACTAGCAAATAACACGACATGAAAATATGCCATAAAATATACCTGAAAGATAAAATCTACTTATAGTTTGAGAGTTGAAACCAAGACAAAGATAATTTATTTGAGTATATTGTTTCATTAGTAACTTTTACAGAATTTATACATTGCCTGCAAGTGATACTGAAAACATTTCAAAGATTAGATAAGATTCCCAAATAAAATTTAGTGAAAGGTAATCTAAAATTTGCCAAAATATAATTTGTGGAAATTATAAAAGACTCTATGTGTATACATGCACACACCACACATGTATCTAAAATAAATCAAAAATAATAAAATATGTGGGTAGGGATCTTGCCAAAAATAAATAAACAAAACTGTTAGTACATAAAACATAATTTAGGTAAAGGAAGTAGTGTTGCAGACAATTCTAGTAAGTGTTAGTGCTTTTGTATCTAAGGAGGTTAGCAAAAGCCATGTGATAATGCTGGCAATTTGAACAAACCCTTTAAAATATTAGGGAGGATGTTATGTGCGTAAGAAAGTTAGGGAAAATTTCATGTGGATGTATATGATTAGGAATTTCTGATAAAGAGGAGAAAGTGATTGAAGGCATCAGTCACAATTGATTTGTCTGAATATCATTGAAAAGAGCTGGTTTGATGCAGAATCAGTCTGGGGTTACAGAGAAGGGGTTGTAGAGGTAGGCAGGTGTTTCATGAAATATTTGAGGAAATGATTGTGCAGTGTAGGGATGGAACCAAATGTGGCTATGTGCAAGGCAAACACCTTAATCTTTGTACTATCTCTTGACATATTTCAAGTGGGGCATCTGACTTCTGTAGAAAGTAGATGAGGAGTCAAAAATTTATGTAGGAGACTAGAACAATTCATTGTAGAGCATTTAAGATTTCAAACAACATTGATATCTTGGAAGAATTTGTTGATTGAGTATAAGATATAGAAATATATGTGTGTGGCAAGTGTATGGTAATATACAGAACAAATAAAATAATAAAAATGTGTTTAAAATGTGCTTAATAAGTGTAGGAAAATAAGTGAAGTGTGACTGGGTGAATACATTATAGGACTTTGTTTTGTGCCTTTGAGGTGCAGATTTTAAATATGAGTAGAACTGTCAAGTTTAGAAGTTGAGTACAGATGGAATTTAGGGGGAAGGTCTGGACCAGAGTTATATATCAAGAATCAGCAACTGAATCTTATCTGATAGTCTGAATAGTATAGGAGTTGATGGCTTGTCTCCATGAAGTCAATCCTGGTTGGAATAAGAGCATAAAAGGTTCTCTAAGCATATGTATGAGTGATCACTGGACAGAGAGGCAATAATTTTGCACTCAGCTCAGCCAGGTGCTGACTACCAAACAAAAACAAGGGAATTCTAACAAATAAGTCAACATTCAGGATTCAATTGTTAAAACCCTCAGGACCAATTTTGGTTTCTGGAATTATAAAAGCAAAATCTTGCTTCTGGAAGGTGATGAAGTGGGCTTGGGTCATGCATTACATAGTGTTGCTAATTGACCTGTAGACTAGTTTCACAGATCATGCAAGGCTCCCTGTCTGCCACAAACAAGACAAGTATCTTAACTTCTATATTATATCTCTGGTCACCCAAAACATAAAGGGGTTAGTGTTACAATGTCAAATGTTATCAAATGAATTGTGAATGGATGAGGAAAAATATTTTGATGCTTAAATAGATTTTATTTACAGATAATTATCAAGGCATGAGATTTTGTCAGAAAAATATTTATTTATGCTATTTAGGTGGGGTGCTTGCTGTGTTTCGACATTGGCTCTTCGCTCAATGATAACTCTTACTGGTCTTAGAGGACCATATGTATTCCTGGGATTGAACTGTGGTGCTATGCTATTTATTACCTGAACAATAAATATTTATTACATAATTTGTCATTATAGCAATAACATGTTTATTATGGTGCTACAGGTTATGCTTTTGCTATAAAACATTCCTACAACTCCACCACTAACAAAGTTACAAGTACCTTTTATCCTGATTTTTGTTTTGTTTTGTTTTGTTTTTTTTGAGTCACACTCTGTGATGCTCAGTTGTTACTTCTGGCTATGCACTCAGAAATAGCTACTGGCTCGGAGACCATATGGGATGCCAGGATCTAACCAAGGTCTGTCCTGGATCAGCCTCATCCAAGGCAAAAGCCCTACTGCTGCGCCATTGCTCCTGCCCCTAATCCTTTTATGTCACTTCTAGTCCACTATTTTCTTCTCTAAACATAAACTCCATACACACATACAAACTTGCTATCCACAGGTTTTTAGTCAAAGTCCAATAGTTTTTTTTAATTGAATATTATTGGTCAGTCCCCCCCTTTTTTTAAATCCATTTTGGAGAATTTTAGAGGACATGGTGGAATTTCTCCTAAGTGGTTTTGAAGAAATTGGGCATTGTTCCTGACAATTCTTTCTAGTTGAACTGATGATTTAATTTGAAGGAGGGTTCAATGCTTCTAGGCCCCTGTGCTGCTAGTACCACCAAGGAGGTACTGAAGGGTGGCATTTCAGGATACTTGGGAGTCTCCAGTCTTGGTAGTCCTTGGAACCATGGAGTTCTGGGCATCTGGTGATTATTGAATGTATGCAAAATGTGTACTATGTATGAAAACCCTGACCCATCATTATCTTCTTGGCCCTATTTTTTTAAGACCACACGTGAGCAAGATCACCTAATATTTGTCCATCAACTATCTTAGTTCACCTAATATGGCACACTCTAGGTCTATCCAAATTATAGTAAAAATAAAAGTTTTGCCTATTATAGTTGCTGAATCGTATATCAATGTGTACATACCACAATTTCTTCATTCACTCAACTTCTTTGGCACCTAGGTCATTTCCATATTTTGGGATTTCAAGTAATTATTATGCATATATCTTTTTGGAATTACTTGTTTTGTTTCTTTTAATGTAAATACAAAAATATAGAAAGTCTGTGATATGAGAAAGCATTTACATAACTTTAAAGCATTCACACTGCTTTTCCAAGAGATCAAACCATTTTATAATGTATGCCAAGTTAAATCCTTCTCTGCACTAGTTGTGTCCAGTCTTTATATAAGCTAATCTTACAAATGTGAAGTGATATATTATTGTTGTTTTGATTTGCATTTCCCTGATATTAGTTGAAAACAAACAAAATTTTATGTACCAAATATCAGTCACATATGTGTGCCGTTAATATTTTATATTATCTAATGCAAAAGTCCTTAAACTATTTCCTACTTGTTTAACTAACCTATTTTTTCATGTATGTAACTCTATAGTAGAGCACATGCCTTGCAGATGTGAAGATCTGGGCTCGATGACCAACACTGATTAAATCCAGAACTATATTTTTGTGATTAAAAGGTATGTTTATTGTTTTGTTTTTTGGGCTACACCCAGCAACGCTCAGGGTTACTCCTGGCTGTACGCTCAGAAATTACTCGTGGCTTGGGGAACCATAATGGATGCTGGGGGATTGAACCGTGGTCCGTTCTAGGGCAGTGTGTGCAAAGCAAATGCCATCCTGCTTGCGCCACTGCTCTTGTCCCAAAAGATTTTATCTTAACTAAATAATCTTTCTACTTTTTATAGCTTCATTGGGTAGTAAATTAAGTGTCTTTTTGAGTCTTATTTTATTTCTTCTAAAAGTACAATTTTATGTATTCCTTTTCAAAAATATTTTCTACTTTCAAACACTTACTTTGTATCATTTGGTTTTTGTTTTATATTATTTTCAACTTATTTGGTATAAAATTGGTGTGCCTCTCAAAATCCTATGTCCATCCATTTGTTTGTCCATATGTATACAAAAAAAGGACAAATATTTTCTCTTCTCCTTCTCTTCCTTCTTCTCCTCCTTCTCCATCTCCTTCTCCGTCTCCTTCTTCGTCTCCTTCTTTGTCTCCTTCTTTGTCTCCTTCTTCTTCTTCTCCTTCTTCTCCTCCTTCTCCTTCTTCTCCTTCTCCTCCTTCTCCTTCTCCTTCTCCTTCTTCTTCTTCTTCTTCTTCTTCTTCTTCTTCTTCTTCTTCTTCTTCTTCTTCTTCTTCTTCTTCTTCTTCTTCTTCTTCTTCTTCTTCTTCTTCTTTTTCTTCTTCTTTGCCTACTTCTAGTCCTCCTCTTTTTTCTCCTCATTTTCTTTCCCCTTCTCTACTCCTCCTACACATTCTGTTCCTCCTCTTCCTTCATCTCCTCTTCATTCATTTTCTCAGGAGGCCATGTGTGATGCCTGAGATAGAAAACCTGGTTTGGCTATACTCTGGCCTGATAGTTTTAATTACTTCTACCATAAAGAGTAGTCAGCTCATTTATAATGCAATTGCTTGCCATATACCTAATATATGACTGATAATGATAATACAACTTATTTGCCTTATGTCATACTTTTAAAATGATATTTATTAAACATATCCTCACATTTTTTTCTGTAGTGATTGTATATTAGGCCTAATGATCTAATTCCAATAGAGTTAATACATACTGAGTTGATTAAGTCACTTTTTTTGTATTGGTTTTTGGGCCACACCCAATAAAAGTAATCTCAGGGGTCACTCCTGGCTATGTGCTCAGAAATTGCTCCTGGCTCGGGGGACCATATGGAATGCCTGGAATTGAACCCCAATTTGTCCTGGGCAGCCACGTGCAAGGCAAATGCCCTACTGCTGTGCTAGCAATCTGGCCACTCTAAGTCACTTTTTAATTTCTCTGATCTATTCCTTTCTTAATGTATTGTTTAATTATATATTTTCAAGAATACATATTTATTGTCCTTAGTTGCACTCATATATAAAAGTCTTTGTTTTACTCAATTATGTTAAATAATTGTCAGTTTTATATAAATCATATATTAAACTTCAAACTATGTAAAATCTACATAAAGAGAATTAAGCTCCATTGAAAACCATTGCTCTCAGATTTGTATGTTATAGTACTGTATAAATTTACAGCCAAGTAGTTTTTTATATGTATATGTTAAATATATGTCTGAATACAAATTGAAAATTTGAAATTATCTTCTTTTTTCAGAGTGTGATTGATATCATTAGTCTACTGCAATTCATCATCTCACTTTCTTAAAATTCTTTTTATATATTTATCAAAATTAGGACCTTTATTCTAGAATCAGATGGCAATTCTATAAAGTATCTGGTTTTCTCATTTACATAATTGCAAAATTTTGATTTATGTGTTAACCTGGCACTAATCCCCTTTATTTCTTGGCAGTATCTTTAATGTTAGCATCAAGAATTTTTTTTTTTAGTTTTTATGTTTAGTATATTAACTCTCTATTACTAAATTTCAGTTTGAGTTCATTATAGGATTTTTCTCCCTGCCCTCTAACACATTCTCTCTTTCTCTATCAAATAGGCTTCTGTTTGAGTAGTTTATTAGTGGCCTTCTATGAAATAAAGACGCTTCTGTGTGGGCTGTAGTTTCCCCACTGACCCTGCTTTTAGAAACAAACTCTTGCTAGTTCCTTTGCCCAGCCAAATTCTGCATCTTTCAGAAATTACTGGGAAGGGATATCTGACTTCTAAGTACTTTGCCTACAGGTAAATGCTGAGGCAAGAGTAAACTAATCCCTTTCTCCTTTGTTTCTTCCTTCTAACCTCCTTCCTTTTCAATCTTTTGTGAAAATTGGAGTGAAAGGACAGTTTCTGTTCTGTGTAATCAAGGCTCAATACAGGAATGGAGTGCAGGCTGATCATTCTTAAGTGAAGATCTGGTTTATTTTCTAATTTTCACACAAGTATAAGAAGATAAGGGAAATTACTAGATATTGCTAAGACATGAACATCTCAGGTGAGGCCTGAGATATTTTCTGTTATGTGTGAGAGTAGGTTTCTTGTGCTTTATCCATGAGAGAAGTGAAATGATAGTGCCTGTGTCGGGTAGTCAGGTTGCAGGAGTTATTGGCATGTGGGAATTTGGGTGGGTGTCACAAAATAATGGCATCAAATAGAAATTAGAATGGAAATAAGGAGATTATGTGAAGACTTTCTGACTCCTCTGCTCAGAGTTGTGTCTACAGTTCAATGTCAAAATGTCAGAGGATTTTGCAGGCAACTCTGTCCTGCTACTTACCTTCCTGATAGCAAATGCCACCAGCCTTCCAGAAAGATTAAGTGTGGTGAGAAGCCAGGCTTTCAGATTACAATTCTTACACCATGTTTTCAAAATTAGCGAAGACTGTTTTAAAAATGCCAACCATTGTTAAACCTCCACCTTATTCTTCCTGGCATTGTAATCCTTATACCTGATTATGAACTTGTCGACCAGGCAGTTGTATTTTGAATGATTGCGTTTTCAATAATTAATGATTTTTCATTCAGATGCATACCATGGTACTGTATTCTTTGTCAGAGTTAAATATTTATCAAATGTGGACAAAAATAAAATTGCAGAAAAATCATAGCTAGCCAATTTTATAGCTAATTAATAATGTCTACTGGAAAAGATTGTTTTCACTACTTTCTAATGCTTTGGCCTTCATTCTTAGAAGTATATTAGTATATTAACAAGATAAAACAATTACCATAGTTACTGGAAGTAATTTCACTATGGCTATATTTAATAACATTGGCATTTGGAGATAAAAGTGGAAATAATATATAAAAGAAAAATAAAATCAATAACCAGAAACTCATTTTATATGGCTTACTCTATTTGTTGGTTCTCAAAGAGAGCCATGCAAGTGTTTCTGACTGCAAATCAAAGTCAAATGTAGCTGGAAGAAGAATGAGAGCAATAAATAACTTCTCACATTTTTCACAATATTTGTTTCAGGGTGAATATGCATTGACTTTATAGTCACCCAATTTTTTTTTTTTTGCTATAAGTCCTGTCATGTTTCTCGCCATTCAAAATTTTAGAACACTTCATTGCTGCTGTTCTAATTTCTTCTAAAACCTTTAGGATGGGGAAATAGTGAAGGGGGCAAGGTCTATATATTATGTTCCCTTATTGTTTCCTGAGCAAAGCCTGGAGGGATCCCTCAGTCGCAGAACCAGTAATAAGCCCAGAATAGACCTGTGCTAATAAAGGCTAATTTTTACAATTAAATGCCATTTAAAATTGTGTCTGGAATCACTGATAACATTATTTGCACACACAATTTCAATCTAATTAACAATAAATGTGTAAGTAGATTTAATTTAGAATATGTTCGGGGGATAGAGTGTGTAGGGCTTTTGCTTTAAGTGCAGCTGACCTGGGATCCATCCCTAGCACACCACATGGTCCCTGAAGTCCCACCAGGAGAATGCCTTGAGCACTGCTGGGTATGACCCCTAATGCAAAAATAAATTAGTAAAGTTATTCACGACCTCCCTTCTGTCTCTGCTGTTAAGAATGCAAGTATAAAAGTCTACACATGTATGTAAGCAGTCATAAATAAATAAATTTGGAAACATAGTTTAGTTTTCTGGATCAGAAATTCAAGCACTCATACTGCTTCACAGGCATGCAAATAATCTCTTGTGAATAGATTGAAGTGAATCAAAAGTATGATATTTCTCCTCCCTGTGTGTCTATAAGGCAGAGAATTCATTATGGAGCTTGGCTTTTGTCATTGTTGTCACTCTACAAGAATGGTCCACGAATAAGGGCCTGGTTTCATGTGGCGACCTCTAGACCCGCTGAAACCTTTGAGTTCAGAGATGCCTCCTAATTTAGTTTTCAAACCACAAACTCCATTTCCTTCTCCCCATTGTCAAAACAGAACAACTGAAAGAAAAATAACCCTACTTCCAATTAAATTATCAGCCTGTAAAATGTAATGATAGTACAATAGTTAAGACACTTGCCTTACATGTGGCTGACCTGGATTTGATGGACAATAAATAGTAATCCCTGAAAACCAAGAAACTTTGCAGGCTGTGTCTTTGCCAGAGGGCCATTA